>NC_069501.1:300318064-300375564 GCF_027579735.1 Bombina bombina
TTGGTGTAATCGCTCTCACACTCTCTAACACTCTCTCATACTGGTCACTGGAAGTTTAATATGGCACCTCATGGTAAAGAACTGAGGATCTGAAAAAAAGAATTGTTGCTCTACATAAAGATAACCTAAGCCAAGACCCTGAAACTGAGCTGCAGCACGGTGGGCAAGATCATACAGCGGTCTCACAGGACAGGTCCCACTCAGAACAGGCCTCGCAATGGTCGACCAAAGAAGTTGAGTGCACATGCTCAGCGTCATATCCAGAGGTTATCTTTGGGAAATAGACGTATGAGTGCTGCCAGCATTCCTGCAGAGATTGAAGGGGTGGTGGGGTTCAGCCTGTCAGTGCTCAGACCATATGCCACACACTGCATCAAATTGGTCTGCATGTCTGTCGTCCCAGAAGGAAGCCTCTCCTAAAGATGATGCACAAGAAAGCCTGCAAGCATTTTGCTGAAGACAAGCAGACTAAGAACATGGATTACTGGAACCATGTCCTGTGGTCCGATGAGACCAAGATAAACTTATTTGGTTCAGATGGTGTCAAGCGTTTGTTGCGACAACCAGGTGAGGAGTACAAAGACAAGTGTGTTGTCTACAGTCAAGCATGGTGGTGGGAGTGTCATGGTCTTGGCCTGCTTAAGTGCTGACGGCAATGGGGAGATACAGTTCATTGAGGAAACCATCATTTCCAACTTGTACTTTGACATATTGAAGCAGAGCATGATCCCCCTCCCTTTGGAGACTGGGCCGCAGGGCAGTATTCCAACATGATAACGACCCCAAACACACCTCCAAGATGATCACTGCATTGCTAAAGAAGCTAAGGGTAAAGGTGATGGACTGGCCAAGCATCTCTTCAGACTTAAACCCTATTGAGCATCTGTGGGGCATCCTCAAATGGAAGGTGGGGGAGTACAAGGTCTCTAACATCCACCAGCTCTGTGATGTTGTCATGTAGGAGTGGAAGAGGACTCCAGTGGCAACCTGTGAAGCTCTGGTGAACTCCATGCCCAAGGGAGTTAAGGTAGTGCTGGAAAATAATGGTAGCCACACAAAATATTGACATTTTGGACATTTCCACCTAGGGGTGTATTCACTTTTGTAGACATGGCTGTGTGCTATGTTGAGGGGACAGCAAATTTACACTGTTATACAGGCTGTACACTCACTACTTTACATTGTAGCAAAGTGTAATTTCTTCAACGTTGTCACATGAAAAGATATAATAAAATATTTACAAAAATGTGAGGGCTGTACTCACTTTGTTGGATACTGTATGTATGTGTATGTATATATATATATATATATATATATATATATATATATATCTTTACTTTAGTAGTATATTTTTTAAGAACATTTTCCTTAGATTATGTAATAGTTTCTTAAATTGTCGTATAACAAAATCCTATGTTTAACAGCAAAAGTAATAGAAGTAATTATGATATATGTTGAATATTTGATGCAATATTTTATTACAAATAAGCAACACTATGGTTCTTAATATAAAATTAAAGGTACAATCTATTTGAAAATTGTTGTTGTTTAAAATGATAGATGCCTTTATTACCCACTGCCCAGTTTTGCATAGCCTGTGCAAGTGACTAATATGTGTGCGTACATTATTCTTGAGTGTAGCCAAACTTGAAACTAGTCACAGGCATTTGGAGGCTTTGTTAGTTTCCAAATGCGGAAGGAAGTAGCCATTCTTATTTATTCTTAGTAAAGTGCCACGCACTAAGATCTGGATTTCCACAGATCTTAGGGTGTTGCCTTACAAAGAGAACAATTCAATTGCTGTATAAACTTTAGGAAGTGTGTTTGCACTGTCACTTGGTAGCATTTTTAAAAGTACAGCTACTCACACACTCTCTCTCTTTCTCTCACACACACACTCATTCTTTCCCCCACGACACACCTTTTTTCTCACACACTGACACACACACACTCTCTAAGGGAAAAAACATAAGCTTTCTGCACAGTCCCAGACAGTGACTGAGGAAACATTTTTCTCTGAAAGACAAACTAGAGACTGAACTAGCAGATTTTTGCACCCAACTGATAAGACAAGCTGCATTTCTACTAATTCATTTATCTTTAGCTATAGCTCAAACTAAAAAGAGTCTTACAACCACAGCTTTTAGCCACAATGTTTTTTTTTTATGTTGTGGCCTGCAGCAAACTTATTAAGAGAAATATTTTTTCAAATAGTAAGTCCGGTACTTCCTGATGCCTGGTAGGCTTGTTGTAGAGACAGAGGTATCAGTGATCCTTCTTCCCATGATGGTTAAATTGGCTAGCACTGTTTTGAAATGGTCAAGGAGGCGGAGTGGATCTTGTTTGAGGTCTCTGTTTTGGAGGACATCAGTGGAGCTTACTCAGTCAGGGTGGTGGGTTGTATATTTAGCCTGGTACCTCTGTTTTTTCCCACCTCCCACCTTCTACCTTCCCACTCAACCTAAAGCCGTTTACATTAATCAGTTTACTTTCCCCAACCTGAGCACGATATGTCACGCAAAGTATAAGCTCTGCCAACAGTGCTACCCACAACTAGGGATGGGCGAATGTGTACATTTCCGAATTTGAATGTTAGAACGAATGTTATTACCAAAATTTGAATTACAAATTTGAATGTTGATACGAACGCATATTCTTAAAAATTCTATAATTGAATGCTATTTACAGTTTTCGAATGTCACTTTCAAATTTGAATGTTTATAATTAGATTGAATATCCACATTTGAAATTTCGAATTTAACATTCTATTTAACAAATACTATTCAAAAGTTCAATAGTTCATGTGGTAAGGAATTTAGTAAATTGATACATAATAAATACAAATATATCAATTTGAATATTTCTATTTCAATTGAATATTGCATAATTTGAATATTACATTTAAAGAAAGCATTAGAAATACTATTACAAACATATAAATTAGAATTTTTCGAATTCGAATATTGCATAATTCGAATATTACATTTAAATAAATTATAGAAATACTATTAGAAACATATTAATTAGAATTTTTCGAATTCGAATATTACATAATTCGAATATTACATTTAAATAAAGCATTATAGAAATACTAATACAAATATATAAATTCAAATTTTTCTAAACGAATATTTTCGAATGTAATCGTAAAATTCAAAACCGAATATTCGAAAATCGAATGTTATGTAAACATTTGAAATTCGATTCAAACGAACGTGTTAAAATTTGTTTAATTTTTCGAATGTTGTGAAACATTCGCCCATCCCTACCCACAACCCTGCCATGCTAAGTATTATCACTAAGAGTTGCTATTAAATATTTATCTTAATATGCAACAATAATATCCAAACAGTTGAAGTTGTTCCAATTACATTCTTATTTGGTATATATATGCAAAGGCTGTTTGTAATGATATTCTGATGACAGAACTGATTCTAGACACAAGGATCAATTAATCAATTAAAGACATTATAAAAGACTCCATAGAGCCAGGAAGGACATGCTTGAAAAAGGCTGGTTATCACAGCTGAAACGCGTTGCACTGATCCTTCATCCCTAGCACCTGGTTCACACAGGAGTTGCAGAGCAGATAGTGATGGGCGAATTTGTAAATTTTCGAATTTTGAATGTAGAACGAATGTTATTACCAAAATTCAAATTCTAAATCCGAATGTCGATAAGAACGAATATTCTTAAAAATTCGAAAATCGAATGTTTACAGTTTTCGAATGTCACTTTCTAATTCGAATGTTTATAATTATATTGAATGTCCACATTCGAAATTTCGAATTTAACATTCTATTTAACAAATACTATTCAGAAGTTCAATAGTTCATGTGGTAGGGCAGGAATCTAGTAAATTGATACATAAATAGATACAAATATATCATTTCGAATGTTTCCATATAGAATATTGCATAATTCGAATATTACATTTAAAGAAAGCATTAGAAATACTATTACAAACATATAAATTCAAATTTTTCGAATAATTCGAATATTACATTTAAAGAAAAAGCATTAGAAATTCTATTACAATCTAAATTTGAATTTTTCAAATTTGAATACACGTATTGCATAATTCGAATATTACATTTAAAGAAAAAGCATTAGAAATACTATTACAATCTAAATTCGAATTTTTCGAATTCGAATATTGCATAATTCGAATATTACAGTTAAAGAAAAAGCATTAGAAATACTATTACAATCTAAATTCGAATTTTTCGAATTCGAATACACGTATTGCATAATTCGAATATTACATTTAAAGAAAAAGCATTAGAAATACTATTACAATCTAAATTCAAAATTTTCGAATTCGAATATTGCATAATTCAAATATTACATTTGAAGAAAAAGCATTAGAAATACTATTACAATCTAAATTTGAATTTTTCAAAAAGAATATTTTCGAATGTAAAATTCGAAACCGAACATTCGAAAATCGAATGTTAGAATGTTATGTAAACATTCAAAATTCAATTCGAACGAACGAATGTGTTAAAATTTGTGCCGTTTTTCGAATGTTGCGAAACATTCGCCCATCCCTAAGAGCAGAGGAAACATAAGCAGACTGAGTAAGCTAAGAATACTCTGCTAGCAAACGCTGCCAAAAACACTTCCAAAAACGCTCCAGGACAGGCATCTGTAGAAGTGAACTGATCCATCTACTCTTGATTACGGACAATTCGAAGTCCTACAGGATACCTATTATTGGAAGTAACAGTAGAGGTGCAGAAATCCCTAACCCGCAACATAATATACAAAGACTCAGCGCTCATAAGACATAGGAGGCAGATTTGTGTATCACACCACTTAAAGATCAAGGAGGAAAAGCTGGTCACAAAAATGTCTCTCAGCAAGGATAATAAGGTTAGATCTACACACCTACTTACCTTACCGCATTTGATATAGGTACATAGTACCTTAAAAAATATCTTCTATAAACTTAGGCTGCAGCCAAGAAAATTTCTTATAAAAATCATAGACTCTCATATTGTGTATTACCTAAGAGAAACCTCAAGACGGACTTTTAATCATGTTTTGGAAAAAAAAATGACTTTTTTATACATACTCAATAAACTTCATTTGAAAATTGTAATTGTGTTTATACAATTTTAATTCAGGTATATAGTCCTAAAAACTCCTGATTAGATCAACAACCTATCATATAACTGTGGGTTTTAAAATTGCTTTTTCGAAAATTGCTTTGATGAAATTTGTCAAATATTGCTGTACTGAAATTTGTTAAATATTGATACTATTGATACTGATACGCAATAAATCAATATTAGATCAATTTAAGATTATTTAGATTACAAGGTTGGCCTACCTATCAGATTCATTTGTACATAGGAATCTTAAACTCACATGTTTCAAAAAAACTTTTTTGTTTTTACTAAAATAAAATAAATTTTTATTCTGTACAAAATCTTATCTGGTGTCATAGAATAGATTTCTATTTACATTTTTTATATTTACATATTTTTCATATTTTAAAAAATCTCAATAAGGTATTAGCTCTATTTAGAGCATTCTTTCCTATAAACCACTCTTCTTACAATTCCCCCTGAGAAGCATAGAGAAAGCTTCCAATAGTGAAAGGAGCCTATACCCACTAGCGCAAAATCCATATATCTTTGGACATAAGTATTAGCACCCAGACACAGACAATTATTTTAAATTTATTTTAAAAGCTCACCTTAAATTGGTGTGCACACTTTTAAAGCACCTGTATGCTATCTCCAGAAGAGGGAACGTTGTAGCAGATTGCATTTCAGTGTTTTTTACAATCTTGCATTTTAGCTAATTATTCCTGGTGTATAACCATTATTATTTTTCACAGTTGTGAGCGCAATGCTATTCATTTGACACACATGAAAACTAGCACTGTCTGGCTGAAGTACAATGATTAAAAAGATAAAAAAAAAAAAAACACTGAGATAAGGGGTGGCCTACAGGGTCTTAGAAACAAACAAATTTAGCGGTTATTTAGTATATTAAAGGGACAGTCAACACCAGAATTATTGTTGTTTAAAAAGAAAGATAATCCCTGTATTACCCATTCCCCAGTTTTGCATAACCAACATAGTTATATAAATACACTTTTTACCTCTGTGATTACCTCTGCAAACTGCCCCCTTATTCAGTTCTTTTGACAGACCTGCATTTTAGCCAATCAGTGCTCACTCCAGGGTAACTTTACGTGCATGAGCCCGATGTTATCTATATGAAACACATGAACTAATGCCCTCTTGTGGTCAAAATGCATTCAGATTAGAGGCAGTCTTCAAGGTCTAAGAAATTAGCATATGAACCTCCTAGGTTTAGCTTTCAACTGAGAATACAAAGAGAACAAAGCAAAGTTGGTGAAAGTTTTTTTGGACTTGACTGTCCCTTTAATATAACAATGTTGGTTATGCAAAGCTGGGGAATGGGTAGTAAGGGCATTATCTATATTTTTAAAACAATTAAAATAATCAAGCTTTGCTTTTTTACAATATGAAAGCTTGTCTCATTATTAAATAAAAGATAAAAAATACATTTTGCAACTGAGTTCATTAAACTGTTTACATCGACAAAATGCTAATTAGCATGAAATGTAAAGCAAAACTACATCAGTAAAGTGAAAGACAGACATATTTTCTTTGCTCATCTATTACAAAAACAAACATCCCGCAATAAGAGGGAAACTTAGCATACTTCTACATGATACAAAAGTAGGTAACTTCCTGTTGTAATTATTATGCAAATAGCTGTAAGACATTCAAAAATGATTAGAACTGGGGGGCGGAGCTAGCCGGCACCAAAGATGGTCACAGGCTTCTAGAGCTCCGTAGTGAAGTTGGCTAAAATTATGCCCAGTGGATAGTTGAATGTGAGATAGAAGCCGAAACTGCCAGCAGCTGCCTTGTAAGCATTGTGGAAGGTTTTAAAGCCGGAGCGGATCTATTCTATGCAACATAGAGGTTTGCCGCAACAACTCTTTTACAGCCTGCCACGTGGCCTCTTCAGCGACTACCGGTAGCTATACTAAAGATAACCCCACAGTATAGAGTCTGATTACCTCCCGGTGGAGTAGAGGAACCTCCGCAGTGTACCGGCCCACAGACCATCACAATCTTAGCTCCCTTGTTGTCGGAGCAATACCCCGGGGGCAGGGGCTGAGCAGAATCTCGGCGCAAGTCCGCCATTTTACTTCTCATACTTGTGAGTACAGCCTCATGGGACGTTGCTTCACTGGCCCGGTATAAGGGCATATGGAGCACTAATTTCGCTACCACGACTAACTTATAGGCATAAATCAGACTGCAGCACAGGGGAACAGTCTCTGCATTAAATGGCTCTATAGAACGCACACACAATATCACTGTGAGATGAAGGTCCCCATTAAAGCGATATATTTTCCTCTCTTGGGCACTAGCACACATGATAATATTTATTGTCTGCAAGGTCTGGATGATAATAGGTGGCTTACCTACTTTAACCTTAGTTGTACTATAATACTACATATACAGGTTTGGCTTTTTGCCTGCTTAAACAAGGCATAGTGACTGCAATTCATAACCACTTCCAGAGTGATAAAATCACCCAGTCATTACACCTTATTCCCATGGCATCTAAGAAAGGACTCAGGGCCGACAAATCTAGTAAAGGCTCTGCTGCAACTGCCTCTAAAGTGCACTCCTTTTTCAGAGCAATGGAAACTACTACGGTAGACATATCACCTTCCCCCATTAATACTCCCCCTGTTCTGCCTGAGGCGGAAACACTGCATGGAGGGGATTCTACTTTGACAAAAGCAGATATACGAGCCCTCCCCTCTAAGGAAGATTTTACCAATTTCATCACTCAAGTGAGCTCAATGATCAAATCCAGTCTATCTGAAGTAAAAAGGGAGATCAGTGAAATTGGCAATAGGATCATGCACTTGGAGGAAGATGCAGAGCAGACAGAAAAAACTTTTAGACCAGCAAGCCCATCAAACCTCACATAACTCCTCCCTCATCCAACAACTCCAAGACCAGGTTGAGGATTTGGACAATAGGGGGAGGCGACAAAATATCAGAATCCGAGGTATTGCAGAGTCCGTGAAGGGCGCTGAGCTACTACCTTTTCTCCAAAAACTGTTTAATGTGTTAATGGGCAATGAAGAAGCAATTGAATACCCACTAGATAGATACCACATAGCTCTGCACCCACCCCCCAAGGATTCTGCCCCCCCACGGGACATCATCCTTATGTTTACCAGCTTTAGGGATAAGGAGAATATCCTGTCGGCGGCTAGGAAGAACTCTCCATTCACATATGAGGGCTCCTCTCTTCAATTCTTTGCGGACCTTAGCCAAATGACCCTGTCCAAGAGAAGGGAGGCCAGATTCCTGACGCTGCATCTTAGGGACCTTAAGATACCATACCACTGGGGATTCCCTTTTTGCCTAAAGGTATTGAGGGACAATCTCACAGTCATTTATAGATCACCGGATGATCTGGACTCATTTTGCTCCCAGCTGGGGATACAGCCTCCTGAGCTACCCTCCATCCATGACGCTCATCAGGACTCTCGGGCTCCGAAACCACAGCGCCAGGAATGGAATCGTGTTACTCGCCATAAACGCAGCAAGGCTCCAGCTCAAAGCCCTGTTCACATTCAACCAGAGGGCCAGGACCAGATCACCTGAAATGTAACCACTTCTCCTTCTAGCAATAAGACCCTGGCCTCTACTTAGACCTTTCGATTACAAGCCTAGGATGACTCTGGTGCAATCAAGTGACTGTTTGCTTCTTGCAACTTTATAGTACCCAGGAAGTAATTTCATGGGGTTGCTACAGTTTGCTCCCCATGGGTGTATCTGTGTTTCTTGTTTTATACTAGTTATGTGCAGTTTGATTGGTTTAGTATATCTGTTTGTAATTCCCATGTACTTAAACTACATGAATGAGAAGGTCCTTCATAGGGGCCCTAATTATAGAGAAATATTTAACTTAATAAGTGCATTCTTTCAAATAAAATATGTCTTTAGCCGACCTGCTACCAAGAGTCGTAGCAGTCATTCCCCCCCCCCTACATATTTTTTTGCTTATTTTTGCTATTTGCCTTACTCCTAGGAGTAATCCATGGTTTTTATTTTTGAATTAGTTGTTTATGCTGTTTTAAAAGTTCAAATGTTTACATGTGTATTTTACCATTCCAGATTTGTCTTCCCTTCCTCTTCTCTCTCCTTCCTTGGTCCGGTTGGGCTCCTAGTGAACTCATAGGGGATGCCCCTCAGGTAAGCCAGATACTCTACACACCTCCACACATTTGCATGGTATGCTGCATATTCTCACTGCAAGCTTTTATAAGTAATCATATCACCATCCTTAACAGCCTGTTAAGTCACTCTCCCACTCGTCACCCATGGCCCAACGCTTAATTTCTATAGTCACACAGAACGCTAAGGGCTTAAACTCCCCAACCAAACGATAAATAGCCCTAGCGTGGTTCAGGAAATCAAAGGCTGATATAGTCTTTATACAGGCGACTCATTTTCCCAAAGATGACCCGCCTAGATTTTCCAATAGAGATTTCCCGGTTGGATATTTTGCCTCTAATGTTAGAAAGGTGGGGGGTGTGGGGATCTTGTTCCACAAGAATGTACCCTTCCAATTACACACAGTAGAGGAGGACCCTGGGGGTAGGTGGCTCATATTGACAGGTCTGCTCTATAACCATCCGATCACATTGGCCAATATTTATGCTCCTAACATCAGGCAAGCCAAATTCCTTCACAAACTGAAACGACACATACTTCAAATTCAAAAAGGCCCTTTGATCCTTGCAGGGAATCTTAACGTTGCGCTTGAACCTATAATAGATTGCTCCACAGGTCGAAGTAGCATAGCCCCTAAAACCCTATTGGATATGATTTCTCATATCCAACATCTCGCTCTACTAGATACATGGAGAATAAAACACCCATGCCAACGCAGTTATACCTTCTACTCGAATCCCCACAAAAATTATTCCTGAATAGACTATATCTTTTCAGATCAGCTCATATACAACCTAATCAGGGACGCAGATATTGAGCCAACTTCTTGGTCAGATCATGCAATGGTCTCAATCAGACTGAATTGGATTGAAGCTCCCCTGTCTCCATTCTCTTGGAGGATGGATGAATCCCTTCTTAAAAACCATGAAATCACTCAACAACTGTCTAAATATATAGAAGAATATTTTAACATTAACAACACTGGGGACATTTCCCCTCACACCCTATGGGAAGCCCATAAAGCTGTACTTCGAGGGGAGTTTATTAAACTGAAAGACTTATGTAATAAACAGTACAGACTACAGCACGCAACACTTTTAAAAACCATACGTACTCTGGAGAGCCTACACCAGTTGACCCCCCTAGATATCTCCCTGACCACCCAGCTGAAACAGGCTAGGAATTAGTTTAACCAATTATTATATGCAGAGGCCCAAACCAAGGCACTTTACCTTAAAGAATTGTACCTGTCTAAATCAAACAGAATAGGCCCTTCCCTGGCTAGAACCCTTAGGGAGCGTAAGCTTAGTACTTAAATACATAATTTAACTGATGTGATGGGAAACCACACGGTAGGTAGCTCTTTCATTGCGGATAAGTTTAGGGATTTTTATAGTACACTGTACAATTTACCTGACCCTCCACTTGCATCGTCCCACACAGCAACTAAACAATATATCTCGGAGGCTAAGCTCCCTGGTGTTAAGGAGGAGATGGTTGAGGCACTGGAGGAAATTATTTGGCCCCTGGAGGTGCTCGCAGCCATTAACTCCTTGCCTTCTCATAAGTGCCCCGGCCCTGATGGTTTTTCTAATCTGTATTATAAACAGTTTAAAACCCAGCTGACCCCATACCTTACATCAATGTTTCAAACCATAGATAATAACGCATCATGGTCCAAAAGCTTTCTAGAAGCACACATTACGGTTCTACCGAAACCTGAAAAAGATCCTACCAGGGTAGAAAATTATAGGCCAATATCCCTACTCAATACCGACCTCAAACTGTATTCCAAAATCCTGGCAATGTGACTCAACAAAATACTTCCCCATATCATTCACGTCGACCAAACAGGCTTCATTCCAAAAAGAGTAGCATGCGATAACACTATTAGAGTGATACAATTGATCGAACAGTCCAGTCGGTCGGACACTCCAACAATTTTAATCTCAACAGACGCAGAAAAAGCGCTCGACCGGCTGGACTGGAACTTCCTACGACTCTGCCTCAAGGCTTTTGGCCTTGGGCCCAAGATGACCCAAAGGTTATTTAGCCTTTATACCCATCCTACAGCAAGGATTTCATCAAATGGCTCGCTTTCTAGCAGCTTTAATATCAGTAATGGCATGAGACAGGGGTTTCCCCTGCCCCCGCTGTTTGCGATCTCGATGGAAGTTCTGGCATCGCATATTAGAAATAACCCTAAAATTACTGGCCCCCAATTAGGCCCTAATATGTATAAGCTTACACTTTACATGGATGATGTGCTCACCCTGCTACCTTTCCGTCCAAATCTTTGCCACACCTCTTGGGAGAATTTGAGAGTTTTGGCCTCCACTCTAATTTTTTAATTAACGCCCAAAAATCAGAAATCCTTAATATCAACATGTGGAGGGGTAATTTTGAAGCCTTATGGAGCTTTCTCCATATAAGTTGTTTCATGATAAAATTAAATATTTGGGCATTTATCTCTCCCCCTCTATTAACAAAATGTTTAAGTATAACTATCTCCCTCTTCTTTTTAATAGAATTAAAAAAGACTTTGATACTTGGCAAAATAAACCTCTCTCCTGGTGGGGCAGGATGCAGTCGGTTAAGATGACCATTCTTCCCCAAATATTGTATGTCCTCCAGGCTGCTCCGATCCACCTTCCAATAACCTACTTAAACCAACTCCAGTCGCTAATTAACTCTTTTATATGGGGTAATATTAAACCTTGTATCAGTAAGAGGGTACTTATGAAGCCAATGGGTGGTGGGGGGCTAGGGGTACCGTCGATCTACCAATATTATAAAGCTGTGGTACTATAAAGGATATTGGAGTGGCATGACAGTAGCCCCACTAAGGCGTGGGCCTCTATCGACTCCCACCTACTGGAAACTCCCTTGATCGGTCCATTATGCTGGATTAAGCATGCATGCAGACCCGCCATGGCTAAGACATCAAGGTTATATGCCCATTATTTTCACACATGGGACTCGATCCGGTCTAAGAATAAAAAGATATCCTCACCCATCTCCCCTATGACACCTATCCCGATTAATGCGGAATTTAGCGGGGGAATTATTCTAGCTGAAACCTGTCTTAAAAATATCTATTCCACTATCCCGTTTACTTGCCTGACACGGGAGGGGACACTAAAATCAAAGCCGCAGTTGGAGGAGGTCGCCGGTGGTGTTTTCTCCAGTTGGCTTAAGCATGCTCAGCTGGAACACCTAATTGGGACGTCACTTCATAAACGAGATCTGTTGAGGGACCTGACAGGCTTTGAACACCTATGCCCCAGAGGGGTAGTGCCTCGTGGTTTGTTATCGCTAGTAAAGAAAATAGTAGATGATTCGCTTACCCTACCTTCCCACTCCTATGAGTCGCATTGGCAGGTTGACCTAGGCATTTCCATCTCCAAAGAGCAGTGGCAGAATGTATTTTATAACTCCTCTAAGTCATCCTCTTCCCCTAGGATTCTGGAACTAAATCACAAAATACTATTCTGCTGGTAACTCACCCCTGATAGGATTAAGCGAATATACCCTAATGCTAGCGCATCCTGTTGGAGAGGGTGTGGGTCTCCTGGCACAATGGCTCATATTTGGTGGCTCTGCCCAAAAGTGCTTCCTGATTGGGAAAGCATTACTAATCACCTAAAAATAGTTATGGGCGAACAATTCACTTTACCTCCTGCCACCGCCCTCCACAATTTCAAGCCAGGTAAAATTTGCAAAATCAAAAGGAAATTTCTGCAATATAGCCTTAATAGTGCACATCTAATTATTGCACGTAGGTGGAGGTCCCCCTTGGCCCCAACCTTGCAGGAATGGTTACACAATACACCTGAGCTCCTTGCTGTGGAGGAATTCTCACACTTTAGAAACGGTAGCATGCCACTATTTCACGACATTCTATTCTACTGGGAAACACTCATCCACTCCCCACTAGTGACAGGTCTATAATAACAAGATAGTGGAAACTGAGTCCCAACCGGATCCTTTTCATACTCCTCCCCCCTCTTTCACACTCCTCCCCCCCTCTTCTTTTTATCTCTCATCTTCCCTCCTCTCCCTGGAATGGTTCAATGTCTGTATCCTTAGACATTGTGCAGATACAAGTGCCTACAATCTATGGACTTTAGACTTTGCTTGGCAGAATGCAAGATGTACATGTCTTTATGTTTGACCTAAGGTTTTGAGGGTTCATGTTACTTTACCTCTGTCTTCTATAGACGGCCTCATATGAACGACTAGATAGATATAATATGAGTTAGTAGGCCACCCTAAACTTTATGATTTTAATACCCAAATCGCAGCCTCTAGAATATATCTTTAATTTCTGCCCTATATGTGTTATCAGATTTTATCACTTGCTTTTGAAGACTAGAATAAATGTCCGTATGTAGATGATACATGGCATTCTGTTTGCATACTATGTTTTTAGTTTCTTAGGTTTTGTTTAAAAAAAAAAAGTTGTATTAATGGAAAAAGAAAAATCTCTAGGGCTTATTTGTTGGGGCAAAGATGTATGGTATTATCTTGTTATTCTTGTGCTATCACTTGCATTCTCACCATATGTAATGTAGTAACTTTTCAATAAAGCCCTTTATATATATAAAAAAAAAAATATTTACATATTATGGCAGATTGTAGTAAATCAAATCTGAAATAAAGGATACATTATGAAATAAAAAAAAAATAAAAAAAAAATGATGAGAACTTTTTCATGATGATTCAGGAGAGCAGAAAAACAATCAAACTTGATCAACCAAAGAAAAATAAGAAAAAGTGGAAAGGAAACACAAGTTAGGCCGATTTATTTACAAACAATCGCTACCCTTAGAGCACCTTCTAATTTTGTGTGATGTCATCACACACTATTTGATGACATTTCGTGCATTACCAGCAACTGGTACTGTCTCATATTGAGTGCAATCGCTTGTTATTTATGCTATGTACAATAAATAAGCGAAGGAGATCAGCTGAACAACAGAGGATATTCTTTACTGTTTGGGTCCTGGAGTCAAATAACTGCTGAGATAGCCAACATGAAATTCTTCATATAATAATAATAATTTAAAATGTCTAGTTAAAGGGACAATGAACCCAATTTTTTTCTTTCAGGATTCATATAGAGCATGACATTTTAAGCAACTTTCTAGTTTAGTCCTATTATCAATTTTTCTTTATTCTCTTGGTATCTTTATTTGAAATGCAAGAATGTAAGTTTAGATGCCGGCCCATTTTTGGTGAATCAAAAAGTGCTGTCCAGAGTTCTGAGCCAAGAATAAAGCTTAGATGCCTTCTTTTTCAAATAAAGATAGCAAGCGAACGAAGAAAAATTGATAATAGGAGTAAATTAGAAAGTTGCTTAAAATTGCATGCTCTATCTGAATCATGAAAGAAAAAATTTGGGTTCAGTGTCCCTTTAATATATTTTTAGAAAAAATTGATATTGCTTTAAAACACACCCGAGATGAAAAATCATTTTAAGACATCTCCTCAGCAATTTAGAATGGACTTAATTACTGAAAACTGTGATCCTCCTCTAACAATTGGATTGAGATAAAGGGATGCTCATACAGGTGAAACTCGAAAAATTTGAATATCGTGCAAAAGTTTATTTATTTCACTAATGCAACTTAAAAGGTGAAACAAATATATATGAGATAGACTCATTACATGCAAAGCAAGATAGTTCAAGCCGTGATTTGTCATAATTGTGATGATTATAGCTTACAGCTCATGAAAAACCTAGATCCACAATCTCAGAAAATTAGAATATTACATGCAATCAAAACAAGGATTGTACATAGAACAATATTGGACCTATGAAAAGTATAAGCATGCATACTGTATGTACTCAGTACTTGGTTTGGGCCCCTTTTGCAGCAATTACTGCCTCAATGCGGCGTGGCATGGAAGCTATCAGCCTGTGGCACTGCTGAGGTGTTATGGAAGACCAGGATGCTTCAATAGGGGCCTTCAGCTCTTCTGCATTGTTCAGTCTCATGTTTCTCATCTTTCTCTTGGTAATGCCCCATAGATTATCTATGGGGTTCAGGTCAGGCGAGTTTGCTGGCCAATCAAGCACAGTAATCCCACGGTCATTGAACCAGGTTTTGGTGCTTTTGGCAGTGTGGGCAGGTGCCAAGTCCTGCAGGAAAATGAATTCAGCATCCCGAAGAGCTTGTCTGCGGAAGGAAGCATGAAGTGCTCCAAAATCTCCTGGTAGACAGCTGCGTTGACCCTGGACTTAATGAAGCACAGTGAACCAACACAAGCAGATGACATGGCTCCCCAAATCAGCACAGATTGTGGAAACTTCACACTGGACTTCAAGCATCTTGCAGTGTGTGCGCCTCTCCATTCTTCCTACATACTCTGGGTCCTTGGTTTCCAAATGAGATGCAAAATTTGCTCTCATCAGAAAAGAGGACTTTGGACCACTAAGCAACAGACCAGGTCTGTTTTTCTTTAGCCCAGGTAAGACACTTCTGATGATGTTTGTTGTTCAGGAGTGGCTTGACAAGAGGAATACGACATTTGAAGCCCATGTCCAGGATCCGTCTGTGTGTGGTGGCTCTTGATGCACCGACTCCAGCCTCAGTCCACTCCTTGAGAAAGTCCCCAACACTTTTGAATGGCCCTTTTCCTGACAATCCTCTCCAGGCTGCGGTCATTCCTGCTGCTTGTGCACCTTTTTCTTCCACACTTTCCCCTTCCACATAACTTTCTATTAATGTGCTTTGATACAGCACTTTGGGAACATCCAACTTTTTTTGCAATTACCTTTTGAGGCTTTCCCTTCTTATGGAGGGTGTCAATTATGGTTTTCTGCACAACTGTCAGGTCAGCAGTCTTTCCCATGATTGTGATTCCTACTGAACCATACTGAGACCATTTAAAGGCTCAGGAGCCCTTTGCATGTGTTATGGCTTAATTAGCTGATTAGAGTGGGACACTTTGAGCCTAGAATATTGCACCTTTTCACAATATTCAAATTTTCTGAGATTGTGGATTTGGGGTTTTCATGAGTTGTAAGCCATAATCATCACAATTATGACAAATCATGGCTAGAACTATCCTGCTTTACATGTAATGAGTCTATCTCATATATTAGTTTCACCTTTTAAGTTGCATTAGTGAAATAAATGAACTTTTGCATGATATTCTAATTTTTAAAGTTTCACCTGTATATATAACCAAACAGGTATTTAAATAATAAAAATACAATAATATAGTCCACCTCTTGACAGTGAAATTGGTTCAATATCCCAAAAATCTTCAAGGGCAGATGACAATAATCAACTTACAAAGGGTGCAGCACTCCTTCATGCTGATAGGGACAGGCTGGGCTCAGCTCACTGGCACATCAGTAACTGCTTCCAATCAAGGTATGTGGCTACAGGTCCTGACTGGACTCGCCATGTTAACTTTATCCCCTTTGTGTAATTGCAGCTGTTTGCAAGCCAAGTAATAATAAGAATGAAACACCATCTTCTCCTGCCAATGCCCCTCTGCTCTCGGGTTTACTAGTTAGCCAAACAAAGAGAAAAGGCAAAAAACGATAACATTTTATAGTGATATTCCCTGAGACCCCTAGGGAATATAAAGGGGGGGGGTTTAGACTATCTCCACAGTCCTCCTAGAGCAAATCTGTTCAAAGTGGGCAGTGCCTTATGCTAATGTATTAAACATTAATTAGTAAAGAGAGAAGAAAGGAGAGCATAAATGGGCACACTTATAGAGAGAAAGTCTACAAATTAAATGTTGTGGGGAGAGTGTGAAGTGTTTAAAACATAACTTTTAATTAATAATACACATAAGAGAAATATGGACTATGCCATCACTTAAAATAAATTAAAAATAGTGTCAAAGAAGATTAGACACATCGGCTCCTCTCAAAAATATCGGTATAGTGACCAGTCTATACCGATAAGTACTAACTTTAGTGTGTAAAACTATTAACAAATGCTATATAGAGTCCCATGGATTTCAATCTGTAATAGGGAGTATAAGCTGATAAGCCTGGTTTAAGCGGAGATACCGTATTAAAGAGTAGCCACACAGTGGTCTGAAATAAGACTCACCCGGTCACTCAATTAGGCAAATAAGCCGATAATAGCCGCTTCCACCAGTGGTTAACATTAACCAAGAGGAGCCGGTGTGTCTAATCTTCTTTGACACTATTTTTAATTTATTTTAAGTGATGGCATAGTCCGTATTTCTCTTATGTGTATTATTTTATTGAAAGTTATGTTTTAAACACTTCACACTCTCCACACAACATTTAATTGGTAGACTTCCTCCCTATAAGTGTGCCCAATTATGCTCTCCTTTCGTCTCTCTTTACTAAAAAACAATAAAACCAAACAAGTGTTAGTCTTCACATATTGTCACTGAAATCTCACAGAAAAGGATATACCATTGAATAAAATAAATAAATCATTTTTCTATGTACACCAGGATAGCACATAGACCACTGAGTTTGCACATGCAATAAGAATCACCATGAGAAAGAATATTTGGGTTGTATGAAAATTACGAGTCATAATTGTACTAACAAACTAGATTACAGAGAAAACCAGATACTAATGAGTAGCTTGCCCAATGGCTGCAAAAATTGTATTGATAACATTTTGTGAAGATATGTAGAGAGGACTATATAGCCACTTTACTGCTGACATGTGGGCACATGGAAGGATGACCACAAGGCTGCCACCAAATAAGAATATGATTAAATTAGATTGGTGAATCCTTGCACAAAACCAAAGTTTGCAAGTTTTTTTATCAGTGGATGGTGTGCTTTGTTAAGGAAATAAGGAACTTGCAAGATAAGGCTGAAAAGTAGAGAAGAAATTTGCACCTTTGAAAAGCTCTAGTTGATTGTCATATATGACTGGAAAAATTGAGGAAAAAGGAAGGGACTTCTGAAAGAGCCCAGACCTGGAATTAGCATTTAGCGATAAGTAGCTTGTGTACACCCTATAGGAGTGCTGGACTTTCTCTGTGTGTTGTATTAATTTGTTTTGTAATTTTCCCTATGGTTCTTGCACCCAGACCTGCCTGGGTTAACTGCCTGTGACTCTGGGGACAGCACAGCTTCCTGTGAGTGCCAGTGAGCACCCAGGGCTGAGCATGTAGCAGGTTCACGGGATGTGCATCTGGTCCGGTATGAGAGTGCAGTCCCCTTCCGTGTTATATATATATAATAGCTTATTATTGATTTCTGTATTTTTCTCTCCCACTTCTGTTCCAAGACTGAAGTATGTGCAGGGTTTCCATTTATGGAAGCAGCCATCTTTGCCAGTTGCATAATCAATTGCTCTAAAAGACCTAATTAGAAGGACTTATAACTTTTTCACCCATAATTTTTAGACAGAACACTTTGCTATAGTCAAACAGCTATAAGTAAACATTAATTTTTAGTTCTTAGTTCTGGACTTTTTATACTCTAGGACTTCTAGAAAATCCCACTTTTTCTTAAAGGGACACTACACCCAAAAAAATTATTTTATGATTCAAGTAGAGAATACAATTTTAAACATCATTCCAATTTACTTCTATTATCTAGTTTGCTTCATTATTTAGCTATCCTCTGTTGAAGAAATAGCAATGCACATGGGTGAGCCAATCATATGAGGCATATATGTACAGCAACCAATCAGCAGCTACTGAGCATATCTAGATATGCTTTTCAGCACAATATATCAAGAGAATAAAGCAAATTAGATAATAGAAGTAAATTAGAAAGATATTACAAATTGCATGCTCTTTCTAAATCATAAAAGAAAAAATTTGGGTTTTATGTCCCTTTAAGTCTTGTACTATATATTGATCTATGTAATGTTGCCATTACATTTGTTTTACAATTCTTTACAATAGCGTGTGCTTTATAAGGCTAATATTTTTATTCAAGACATCCTAAAAAAAACAAGCTATACACATCTTGTAAAAACGCTTATATTTGTGATCTATCCAAATTACTCAGGCTTACTACTGCACATACAGAAACATTTAGTATCCCTACACTGAAAATTGTAATCTCATAACAAAAATGATATTGAAAGGATTGAAATAGCGTGTAGAAAACAGTATAATATATATATAAATATATATATGTGTGTGTTATATATATGTATCATTAATACAACATTGTTATAAACAAAACACAGAAGGAAGAATGTATACTTACAAGGAGCTTACTGATGTGTTTTGTCATAGGCTAACTTAATCATAGACTGAAGTTTTCTTTAAACAATATAATCTCTGTGTAAAGATAAACACATAAAGACAGCAATACAAAGCTATTACATTTGTTATAAAGTATAATTAAACTAGTAGATGCAGGCTCCAGTCGATATGACAAAAAGGTCATACAGTGTTTAACTCCAAGATCCAGTAAACTTTTATCTTGTCTTCCCTGTAAACCCCCCTCCCCCCACCTTGGAAGGCAAAACCAAACTAAGCCCTGAAATACAAATATAGCAGTGTCAGAAATACACCTTTCTAAGATGTAAAGCTACAAGTACTAACAATACTGTTCCCATAATACACGCTACAGGACAACACTGCAGATATTCACACAGAGGCTTAACTAGAGACCCCCGGGCCCGGTGCAAGAATCCATAAAGGGCCCCCCACTGGTATGGTGTGGGGCTGGCAATAATTACCATGTTTGTATATATATATATATATATACACACATACACACACACACACATATACTGTATGTATAGATATTTATATATATATATATATATATATATATATATATATATATATATATATATATAAATAAATGTAGCTGTGCTTCTTCATTCTCACCTATATTTATCAAGCACCAGGGTGCTAGTAACAGTAATGCAGAGTAGTAAAGACAACCATACTAACTGGAATTTTTAAGCGCCAAACTATTTATTGATGTAACGTTTTGCCAATATTCTCCCGAAAACATTAAACCAATAAATAGTTTGACACTTAAAGATTCTAGTGAGTACGGTTTTATTTACTACAATGCATTGCTCTTACCAGCACCCTGGTGCTTGATAATTATAGGTGAGTGTGCAGACCTTACACCATGCTAGTTCTATACTAAAGAATGTGTGTGTGTGTATATATATATGTGTGTGTGTGTGTGTGTGTATATATATATATATATGTGTGTGTGTGTGTGTGTGTGTGTGTGTGATTGTAGGCTACACAGTAGTGTTCTACCAATCATACAGTCCAGTGATCTTATATGGACACATTTTAGCATTGAGCCCATAATGCTCTGGGACTCACTGGACTGAGTGCAGAGCAGTGAGCAGCAGATACTGGTAGTCAGGGAGAGAAAGACAAGATCTGAGAGCAGCATCACTAGAGAGTGTATGGGAAAGTCACAAATACACAGGGAGAGGCTGGAGAGGGATAGAGGGGAGGGCTGTCCTGGGGCAGATAACCAGATACCACAGACACAGTTTTCCAGGGAGTGTGAGTAAAGACATACAGAGATCCCGAGCTGATACACACAGGGAGTTGAGCAGGGTGGTAAATAGCTACTCCTATAATAAGGCAGTGCATCTAGGCAAGGCGGGGTTCAATTAGGTGAAAATATACTTCTCTGCACAAGATGCTGATAAGGATGGGCCATTGCTGATATGACGAGTGCTAGATGTATCAGAGATACATTACCGACTCAGCTCACCGTTGCACTTCAATTCAGCGACCACTAGCTGCCCTCATTCAGCTCTACGACTGCCGTGCGGCAGACTCACAATCCCAATGTCCATGACTACACGTGCAGTCATGAACCGATTGAGGAGACTACACATACAGTCAGGTCAGGAGCCAATAGGTAGCAGACAGAAACAAATTAAAAAAAAAAAAAAAGTTTGTGGTGAAGCTGAGCCCCCCATGAGGGCTGAACCTCCAGGGCCCAGTCACAGTTGTGCCCTCTGCATCCCCGGTTGTTCTGTCCCTGGATACTCACTGCTTTCTAGGCTACAGCGCTATAAAGAACAATAAAAAATAATAATAAAAA
The DNA here is from genome assembly GCF_027579735.1 of Bombina bombina. Taxonomy (NCBI): domain Eukaryota; kingdom Metazoa; phylum Chordata; class Amphibia; order Anura; family Bombinatoridae; genus Bombina; species Bombina bombina. The sequence continues at coordinate 300,339,338 of NC_069501.1, forward strand.
AATCTCACAGACCTCTGCTGCTAAACTGCTACAGAACACATTTGGATCTAAGAAGGATACAGCTGACTATTTATGTTTTAAAAATAAATGAATGAATGAATAAGGCCAACTACTGTAAAAAGCATTGCATGGTAATAGTACAAATAGAATGATAAAGCCCAAAAGAAATATATATGTGTATCTTAATGTCAAATGCAACTAAATAAGGTGTTGTCCTGCTCTGTATGAAAGAAAATATCTAGGTGTGAAAGGAACATTTAGCAAAACACTTTGATTAGTATTAAAACTTGGCAAAATTCAAGGAAAACTGTAGGAGAGTACAACTGAAAACAATTCAAGAACAGCAGTTACTACCAAAACGCAGGCAGCCAGAAAAATGATTAACTTGGGTGGGTAGCAGAATGGAAACAATATGTAATGTAGTGAATGGCTTAGAATAATTAAAAGCTTTCCAAATGTTCCAATTCTATAAATGGCTTCTTGCATAGTTAAAAAGAGAAGGGGAGTTGACTGGGGCAGAACAGATTAGCAAAACATGCCTTAGGTATTCCCTTGTCAGTTTAAAGGGACACTAAACGCAAATTTTTTCTTTCATGATTCAGATAGAGCGTGCAATTTTAAGCAACTTTCTAATTTACTTCTTTTATCAATTTGTCTTTGTTCTCTTGCTATCTTTATTTGAAAAAGAGGCATCTATGCTAAGGAGACAGCAAATTGTTGGTTCGGACAATGGACAGCACTTGTTTATTGGTGCTGTCCAATCAGCAAGGACAACCCAAGTTGTTCACCAAAAATAAGCCGGCATCTAAACTTGCATTCTTGCTTTTCAAATAAATATACCAAGAGAATGAAGAAAATTTGATAATAGTAGTAAATTAGAAAATTGCTTAAAAATTGCATGCTCTATCTGAATCACAAAAGAAAAAATGTGGGTTCAGTGTCCCTTTAAGTTAACTGTATTGCTATTTAGCAAGATAGACATTTAGAAAAAAAGAAAACAGTTTATACATCTGGAAAATGTTTGATGTGTAATGGTCAAAGAGAATATTATTTTTAGCGCTAGTTAAGTATTAAACAATTCTGAATATTAAACTATATATGAGTAAAGTATATGAGTAAAGATGAACAAGCAGCCTACAATTTCTAAAAAAAAAAAAATCAACAACAAGTGTAGTAAGATGTGTTATTTGAAACAAGTATTTATACATTTTTTAACCCCATGCAATGGTGATCCATATGACACCCCTATGCTGAGGTGGTTGTTACACATTTGTATTCACATATTTTAACCTAAATTCCAGTTAGATTTGTGTGTCATACAAATTATATACTGAAAACCGATGGCATTTCATTTAGACATTTAATTTGGTATTATATGCAGAAAAAATAAAAGCAATAACAAAACCTCTAAAGTCAGATATGGGTGACAATTCATTTGCCACCAACCCACTTCCAAAGTTTATTAGAACACCCCATGTGTAAATTTAGTTAGATAAACAAGGATCTATAAACCCTGATCACATTACCAGACCAAACTGAAGATAGCGGTTGCTTCCAGCTGACCATTAATATTGGCTAGTGGTCGCTGTCATGTGACCATTAAACATTGTGATAACATGAGTGTGACATGGTCATGAAACTTTATTTTATAGTTGTGATCATTCTCTTTAAAATAAAGGGTCTTATGATATATATTTATATGGTCAGTGGGACCCTCAGTGGAGGTGCCAAGCCCTAGAAGAAAAAATAATGCTGTAAGGAGTTTACAGTTGTCATGACAACCATCTGACAGATTGAAAGATCTATGGACACTTATTTCAAATAAAATAATTGCCTTGCTGTCATAGGCATGAGGTCTGAGATTGAAAAAGCAGGATCTCTACCTTCTTTTCAGAATGTGGTCTCACTTTTCATTAACTTCTTAGTGGCTAGGCCTCAGGTGATTGCTTTATTTTCAACCTCTTATTTGAAAAAGAAAGTTGCATGTCTCTGTAACTAGTTTTGGAGCTAACATAGGAGCTTTTTTTAAAGTTGTTCTCCCATAAAACCCAAAGCAATGAGGATGGGCCTTTGCTGGGCACTTCTTCATTTGGTCTGAAGGCATTATGTGCATGAGCAACAATGTAATTGCACACATTTGGTGCCAACAACATACATATAGAGGAAGAACCTAGAGAAAAATCAAAATGTATTCTTACCTAATAAATTATTTTTTCTTGGTGGTGAGAGCCCACAATTCCTGACTGATGGGAATCACCTGGCCACTAAGGGGAGGGAAACAAATCCTATACCAAGAGCTTTAAATATCCTGTCTACTTCCTGTACCGCCCAGTCTATTGTACAGCCAAGAGTAAAGAGGTGCAAACTAGAACTGCTGCTAAATAGTAGGGGGGGGGGGGAAAGGTGGTTTTGTGGACTCTCACCACCAAGAAAGAAAAAAATCATTTATCAGGTAACAATAAATTATGGTTTTCTTTCTTAAGGGTGGTGACAGTCCACAATTACTGACTGTTGGGAACTAATACCGAAGCAAAAAAGGAAAAGCAGCTACCTATTTACCGGTAATGACAGCTTGAAGAACCTTTCTGCAAAAGGCTGCCCCAGATGAGTAGACACTGAATGAATTGACTGAGCTGTAATAGGTAAAGGAGGAGACTGTCCCACCTCCAAGTAAGCACTATGAATCAGACTTTTTGAAGAGGAAGCTAAGGAAACAGATATTGTGTTCTGGCCATTATGTTTGTCTGAAAAAAGAACAAACAAGCTTGAAGACTGAAAAATGATTTAGTAGCTTGTAAATTTCAGAGTCCTAACCACATCTAAAACTGTTTTACAACCTCTCTTTAGCATTTTTGGGATTAGGACATAAAGAGGGAACTACCATTTCCTGAAGATACCACTTTAGGTAAGAAATTAGAAAAGTACGTAAGGCAGCTTTATTTGATAGAACACTAGTTATAGAGGATCACAAGAGAGCTGACAACTCAGACACCCTACTGGCTGAGGAAATAGCTAGAAGAAACAACTGAAGGTCTAATGTGTGCAAAGGTTCAAACTGAGGAGATTACAAAACTCTCAAAACCAAGGTGAAATTCCAAGTAGGAGCAATAGGCTTTAAAACCGGTCTGATTCTAACCACAGCCTGAACAAAGACTTGAATATCTATCTGGAAGTCGAGCAAGCTTACTATGAGAAAAGGCAGAAAGCGTTTAAAAATTACCCTTCAAACAAATGGTTGACAAACCCTTATCAAAGTCATCTTGAAGAAATTGTAGAATTTAAGAAATTCTTAAAGAATGGTAAGTAAAACATTGCTCCAAACACCAAGAAAGATGCACTTTCCAAACCTTATGATATATATTTTCTACTAACTAGCTTTTGAGCTGAAACAAGGTACCTACCACTGAGTTAGAAAAACCCCTTTGAGGAAGGTTTAACCATTCAACCTTTCGTACACACTCCGAGGCTCCAAGTGGAAACACTCTAAAAAGAGCCATTCCATTCATCCTCCAAGCAGTTAAATTGAGAGATTAAAAATTTTGATAAAAGAAGGGACCTTGAGATAACAGATCTGTACGCTGAAGACACCACGGTGGAACACTGAATATTTTAACCAGATCAACATACTAAGTCCTATGAGGCCACATAGCAGCTATTTGGTTTGTTGAAGTACGCTCCTGTTTGATCCAAGCAATTACCCTCAGAAGAAGCAAAAAATAGTGGAAAAAGATAGACTAGTAGATTAAACCATAACGCTCTCCATTCTGGAGAAAAATGTAACCGGTGTTGCGCTATAGAAAAAGTCCCTGCTGCGTGCCCCATAACTCACCCCCAGCACCATCGTAGTGCTCAAGATAACCCTGCTGCATCTAGTCAGAGAGGGGAAGCACTAAAAAACATAGCTGGCACAATATAAAACAAATGATTTTTTTTAACCATGCACAAAAAGGGGCTACAACAAGCACATACCATTTAGCAGCCCTCCAATGCCAAGTAAAATTGTCGAGTGCACTAATGTATACACATGAGACATCTGAGAAAGGCTTGTGACCACTTCTCCCGCAAGAGAATTACACTGCACAGCCAATACTCTCCTATGCCCCTCATTCAAAGTTTCAATTTAGGAGGGGAGTTCAGGATCAAATATCCCCCAACTTCTTAAATTAAATCTTGAAAACCTCCATCTTCACCAGCTCCTGGAGAGGCAAAGAAAGACTGGGAGGTACATGGAAGTAGGAGGGATATTAAAGCTCTTGGTGTAGGGTGTCTTTGCTTCCTCCTGGTGGCCAGGTGATACATTCCCAACAGCCAGGAATCAATCTCAACACCTTAAGAAAGAAAATGCAGTAAACAACTCATCTGTGTCATCTACAATTACATGATTAAATCACATTTTAAATGTAACAAAAAAAGCTTCATGTATTTATGCCGTTATTTTTTTTTAGAAGACATATCAAAATACACATCATGGAAGAGTCAATAAATTAAAGAATGATGACTTCGTCATAATGGGAATTGTTGTTTTTCCTCTATGTCAGTGCTACTTATTGATGGTACTAAAAAAGGGTCAAATTTACAGTGTCCATTTTAGGACACCCTTCCTCTCTCCTCCATACCACCAATCTTTCGCCTCTCTCTTATTTAAAGGGACACGGAACCCAAATTTTATCTTTTGCGATTCAGCTAGAGCATGACATTTTAAGCAACTTTCCAATTTACTCCTATTATCAATTTGTCTTCATTCTCTTGGTATCTTTATTCGAAATGCAAGAATGTAAGTTTAGACGCCGGCACATTTTTGGCGAACAACCTGGGTTGTCCTTGCTGATTGGTGGATAAATTAATCCACCAATAAAAAAGTGCTGTCCAGAGTACCGATCCAAAAAAAATCTTAGATGCCTTCTTTTTCAAATAAAGATAGCAATAAAAAGAAAAAATTTGGGTTCAGTGTCACTTTAACTGCATCAGTCATCAACTAAAATTCCAGGCTATCTTCTTCTATGAACCACCTTAGCTCATTCATCAAACATTGGGTATCAGGCCTCAGCATTAAGTCTCAGATATCAGCAGTCAGACCTTGTACAGCTAGAGTTAGGTACAACATGTAAGGTATAAGTCAGGTGTCAAGCATCCAGCATCAACTGTCAGGAGTCAGCCATCACATGTTAGAAGTAGGAAATTATGATTTATGTATCAGGGATCAGGAGACAGGTGTCAGGCATCCTGTATCAGACATCAGAAACCAGTCATCAGTTGTCACCAGTCAGCCATCAGGTGCCATGAATAAGACATCAAGAGCTAGGTATCAGCAATCAGTTATCAGGTGTCCGTATTCAGACAATTGGGAACATTTACCAAACATCACACAAACAATCAAATATCAAAGACATCCTTTGTGTGTGTGTTTTTTTCTTTTCAGTTTACTCCATATATTCTACTGGATGGTAGAGAGTGTATAGAGGTGTTTTTAATTCTCTTCATATATACCCTTTGATTATTTTTTTATTTTTTTAATTCTGCATTAGTCGGCACTCAAGCTAAAATTTGCCTTTCTAAAATACTTTGAGACCTCTTAGATGTTCTTTCTGTTGTTTAGAGCTTTAGGAACCTAAATCTTGATTTGAATATTAATGCCCCATTATATCACAGTAAAGGTGTTAATTATTTGATACAACCAAAATATATTTCTACTAAAATAAAAAGCTCTCACTGGGTGAATTGTTCTAAAAATGTGCTTACCCTTGCTGCCTTTGAAAATTCTGAGCACATTGCCAATGAATGTGAATCTCAGCAGTGGGGACAGGGCATAATTTCAAAACATTTTTACACAACATAAAATGTGTATTTCATAAATCTGAAAATGGATTATGTTTTGCAATAGTTCATATAATATATTTGCAAGCTAAATTTTCATAGTAAATTATGTATATTTCTTAAAATTGCTCCTCTCACTACTGAAAGAGTGGTGAGACGTATGTGTGAAAATGTTCACCTAAGCTAGTGTGTATTACTTGGCACATTAAAACATAATTGCAAAGTTTCTTCATTGTTATACAAGTTACGACCATGTGACATTTATATATTTGCTGTATGACCATTGTTAATAAAGAAAAAAAGAAAAAAAAAGATGTTAATAACATGAAGCCAGTAGTGCTAGCAAGGGAAGGATCACAATTAGAACTTCCAATAGGGAGATGCTTATGGGGTTGATTTACAATCCTGTATAAAAGTTTATCAAATTATTTATCTACAGAAATCTCCCTAGACTTCAATTGTGTTTTTCTGTTTAAGATCATTAGCTATTTTTTTTTTATAAAGGATTATAATTAACCCCTCTAAATGTTTACTCTAATAAGTGCAAATTAAGCTCAGAAATACATATAAAAAAATACAGCAAATAAAACAAATTGAATGATTTTTAAATATGTGGATCCATTGATTTTAAAGGAAAAGGCAAGAACATATCAGAAAATGTGCTTTTATTATATGCAAAATGGCACAGTGAAGTTACTGTCCAGCCAATTATGGAAACCTGTTCACTGAGCAAACAGCAGAACTCTAATTAGGACAGACGTTTTGGCATGTCAGTTTATTAAAGCAACATCAATAGGATTGTAGGAAAAACATGATCTAAGCACAAAGCAAATTAGAGAAAATTTGGCCAACAAAGTGTTCCCTGCAACTTAATCATACCATAGTGGGGAACGAGTGTTAGAATGTAGTCCTGACTTTCTACCAGGTACAGGGACACTAGACACTCTTTTAAAGAAGCAAATGTGAAAACATTTTGATTAATATTGACACATAATATAAAGTCTTTTACAGTTTAACATAAATACATATTTGCATCATAATCTCACAGAAGATATTTTATTATAATCACAAAAGTAACAAACCATAAAATAGAAGAGTATGATAGTGGAGATGAGAATAAACAAAAATGTTTAAAAAATACTAGTAAATTAGGTTTAGTTTTGGTATAAGGACTTAAACATTTAATCTTTAAAAGTATTGTTAAAATGTAAAATGATAAGCCAAATAGTTCATGTTGGCTCTTTATTTTTATTAACTTGATTATAATCCAGCTAATAAAGTGTATCAACTTTAGTTATTGACAATATGTGCACCCACAACTGGGGAATGTTAATATGAAAAAATATCGTCTCATAGCTTTTTCTGTAAACACATCTTTTTTTGGGAGACTGAATTAACGTTTTACTTTGTGCAATTTTTTTTGTAAATAAAAGTGCATTTAAAAATTATATCAAATACAATATGAAATATACCACTTTCCCATCAAGAAAATATGGTAAAATATGGTCTTTAAAAATAAAAGATTCAAACAAAGAAATAAAAGATTCAAACTAAAACTAATCCTAAAAAATAGCATTTACAATTAAAAAATTAGTCCTTTGTTTTATTTCATATGCAGAAAAACAATTTATGTAAGAATTTACCTGATAAATTCATTTCTTTCATATTGGCAATCCTACCAGGAGGGGCAAAGTTTCCCAAACCTCAACATGCCCATAAATACACCCCCCACCACACCCACAATTCAGTTTAACGAATAGCCAAGAAGTGGGGTGATAAGAAAGGAGCAAAAAGCATCAACAAGGAATTGGAATAATTGTGCTTTATACAAAAAAAATCATAACCACCATAAAAAGGGTGGGTCTCATGGACTCTTGCCAATATGAAAGAAATGAAGTTATCAGGTAAATTCTTACATAAATTATGTTTTCTTTCATGTAATTGGCAAGAGTCCACGAGCTAGTGACGTATGGGATAGCAAATACCCAAGATGTGGAACTCCACGCAAGAGTCACTAGAGAGGGAGGGATAAAAATAAAGACAGCCAATTCCGATGAAAAATTAATCCACAACCCAAATCAAAAGTTTTAATCTTTATAATGAAAAAAAATGAAATTATAAGCAGAAGAATCAAACTGAAACAGCTGCCTGAAGTACTTTTCTACCAAAAACTGCTTCTGAAGAAGAGAAAACATCAAAATGGTAGAATTTAGTAAAAGTATGCAAAGACCACCAAGTTGCTGCTTTGCAAAACTGATCAACAGAAGCTTCATTCTTAAAAGCCCAGGAAGTGTAAACTGACCTAGTAGAATGAGCCGTAATCCTCTGAGGTGGGGATTTACCCGACTCCAAATAAGCATGATGAATCAAAAGCTTTAACCAAGATGCCAAAGAAATGGCAGAAGCCTTCTGACCTTTCCTAGAACCAGAAAATATAACAAAGAGACTAGAAGTCTTCCTGAAATCTTTAGTAGCTGCAACATATTTCAAAGCTCTTACCACATCCAAAGAATGTAAAGATCTCTCCAGAGAATTCTTAGATTAGGACACAAAGAAGGGACAACAATTTCTCTACTAATGTTGTTGGAGTTCACAACTTTAGGTAAAAATTTAAACGAAGTCCGCAAAACCGCCTTATCCTGATGAAAAATCAGAAAAGGAGACTCACAAGAAAGAGCAAATAATTCAGAAACTCTTCTAGCAGAAGAGATGGCCAAAAGGAACAACACTTTCCAAGAAAGTAATTTAATGTCCAGAGAATGCATAGGCTCAAACGGAGGAGCCTGTAACGCCTTCAAAACCAAATTAAGACTCCAAGGAGGAGAAATTGATTTAATGACAGGCTTGATACGAACCAAAGCCTGTACAAAACAATGAATATCAGGAAGTTTAGCAATTTTTCTGTGGAACAGAACAGAAAGAGCAGAGATTTGTCCTTTCAAGGAACTTGCAGACAAACCCTTATCTAAACCATCCTGAAGAAACTGTAAAATTATAGGAATTCTAAAAGAATGCCAAGAGAATTTATGAGAAGAGCACCATGTAAGTCTTCCAAACTCGATAATAAATCTTTCTAGACACAGATTTACGAGCCTGCAACATAATATTAATCACAGAGTCAGAGAAACCTCTATGACTAAGCATTAAAGGGACACTGAACCCAAATTTTTTTCTTTTGTAATTCAGAAAGATCATGCAGTTTTAAGCAACTTTCTAATTTACTCCTATTATCAATTTTTCTTCGTTCTCTTGCTATCTTTATTTGAAAAAGAAGGTATCTAAGCTTTTTTTGGGTTCAGTACTCTGGACAGCAATTTTTTTATTGGTTGATGAATTTATCCACCAATCAGCAAGGACAACCCAGGTTGTTCACAAAAAATGGGCCGGCATCTAAACTTACATTCTTGCATTTCAAATAAAGATACCAAGAGAATGAAGAAAATTTGATAATAGGAGTAAATTAGAAAGTTGCTTAAAATGTCATGCTCAATCTAAATCACAAAAGAAAAACTTTGGGTACAGTGTCCCTTTAAGCATTCAATTTCCATACCTTCAAATTTAATGATTTGGGATCCTGATGGAAAAACGAGCCTTGAGATAGAAGGTCTGGCCTTAACGGAAGAGGCCAAGGTTGGCAACTGGACATCCAAATAAGATCTGCATACCAAAACTTGAGTGTACATGCTGGAGCCACCAGCAGTACAAACAAACGCTCCATTATGATTTTGGAAATCACTCTTGGAAGAAGAACTAGAGGCGGAAAAATATAGGCAGGTTGATAACTCCAAGGAAGTGTCAATGCATCCACTGTTTCCGTCTGAGGATCCCTGGACCCTGACAGATACCTGGGAAGTTTCCTGTTTAGATGAGAAGCCATCAGATCTATTTCTGGAAGCCCCCACATCTGAACAATCTGAAAAAACACATATGGGTGAAGAGACCACTCTCCTGGATGTAAAGTCTGGCGACTGAGATAATTCGCTTCCCAATTGTCTATACCTGGGATATGGACCGCAGAAATTAGACAGAAGCTGGATTCTGCCCAAGCAAGAATCTGAGATACTTCTTTCATAGCTTGAGGACTGTGAGTCCCACCCTGATGATTGACATATGCCACGGTTGTGACATTGTCTGTCTGAAAACAAATAAATGGTTCTCTCTTCAGTAGCGGCCAAAACTGAAGAGCTCTGAGAATCGCACAGAGTTCCAAAATATTGATTGGTAATCTTGCCTCTTGAGATTTCCAAACCCCCTGCACTGTCAGAGATCCCCCAGACAGCTCCCCAACCTGAAAGACTTGCATCTGTTGTGATCACAGTCCAGGTTGGTCGAACAAAAGAGGCCTCTTGAACTATACGATGGTGATCTAACCACTAAGTCAGAGATAGTCGAACATTGGGATTTAAGGATATCAATTGTGATATCTTTGTATAATCCCTGCACCAAAGGTTCAGCATACAAAGCTGAAGAGGTCTCATGTGAAAACGAGCAAAGGGGATCGCGTCCGATGCTGCAGTCATGAGACCTAAAACTTCCATGCACATAGCCACTGAAGGGAATGACTGAAACTGAAGGTTCTGACAAGCTGCAAACAATTTCAGACATCTCTTGTCTGTTAGAGACAAAGTCATGGATACTGAATCTATTTGGAAACCTAAAAAGGTTACCCTTGTCTGAGGAATCAAATAACTTTTTGGTAAAAAGTTTGGGGAAATGTTTTGAATTCCAGTTGATACCCCTGGGTCACAATTTCTAATACCCAGGGATCTTGCACATCCCTTGCCCAAGCCTGAGCAAAGAGAGAGAGTCTGCCCCCTACTAGATCCGGTACCAGATCAGGGGCTGCCCCTTCATGCTGTCTTGGTAGCAGCAGCGGGCTTTTTGACCTGTTTACCCTTATTCCAGGTCTGATTAGGTCTCCAGACAGACTTGGATTGAGCAAAATTTCCTTCCTGCTTATTGGTGGAAGGGGAAGCAGAGGGTACTCCTCTGAAATTTCGAAAGAAACAAAAATTATTTTGTTTACCCCTCATCCTAAGAGGTTTGTCTTGAGGTAGGGTGTGGCCTTTACCTCCAGTAATGTCAGCAATTATTTCCTTTAATTTAGGGCCGAACAGGGTCTTACCCTTGAAAGGAATAGTTAACAGTTTAGACTTTGATGATACATCAGCAGACCACGATTTTAACCATAGCGCTCTGCGCGCCAATATGGCAAAGCCTGCATTTTTTGCTGCTAATTTAGTAATCTGAAAAACAGCATTTGTGATAAAAGAATTAGCTTGAGAGCTTTTATTCTGTCCAAAATGTCGTCTAGGGGCGTTTCTACTTTCAGAGACTCCTCAAGGGCGTCAAACCAGAAAGCTGCTGCTGTAGTTACTGGAACAAGGCAGGCAGCAGGTTGTAACAAGAAACCCTGGTGAATAAATCATTTTTTTAGAAGATCCTCTAATTTTTTATTTGTACGCTTAGCTAGAGTAGATATTGCTCCCTTCACCTTAGGGACCGTTTGCCAAGAGTCCTTGATGGAGTCTGATATGGGAAACATTTTCTTAAAATTTGGAGGGGGAGAGAACGGTATGCCTGGTCTATCCCATTCCTTTCTAACAATTTCCGAAATTCTTTTGGGAACCGGAAAAACATCAGTGTAAGTAGGAACTTCTAAATATTTATCCATCTTACACAATTTTTATGGAGGAATTGTAATAGGTTCACAATCATCCAAAGTCGCTAGGACCTCCCTGAGTAACAGGCGAAGATGTTCAAGTTTAAATTTAAAGGACACCAAGTCCATATCTGTCTGAGGTAACATATTCCCTGAATCTGAAATTTCTCCCTCAGACAATAATTCCCTAACCCCCAATTCATAGCATTGTGAGGGTACATCAGAAATGACTACTAAAGCATCAGAGGGTTCAGTATTTACGTTAATACCTGGCCTACTGCATTTACCCTGCAAACCTGGCAGTTTAGATAATAACTCAGTGAGAGTAGTTGACATAACTGCAGCCATATCTTGCAAAGTAAAATAATTAGACACACTAGATGTACTAGGTGTCACTTGTGTGGGTGTTAAAGGTTGGGACACTTGAGGAAAATTACATGGCATATCCTGATTCTCTTCAGACTGAGAATCATCCTTAGACATACTTTCATTTCCTAAAATATGTTCCTTACAGTGCAAGGCTCTATCAGTACAAGAGGTACACAATGTAAGGGGGGTTCCACAATGGCTTCTAAACACATAGAGCAATGAGTTTCCTCAATGTCAGACATGTTGAACAAAGTAGTAATAACCACACCAGTTGGTAAATACTTTATATGTTGACAAAAATTTTTTTGCAAAAAACAAGTACTGTGCCTTTAAGAAATAAAAACACAATTATTTTCCCAGGCACACTTAAAAACGTCTATGAACGTTTAAAAAGTAGATATAGACATATAAATTGCCAAAAATTATAGCATTCACATGCAAGGATTGAATTTACTCGTTACAGGAATATTACTTTAATAAAATAATACAATTTTCTAAATAATGACCCTTGCACCTTGCCACAGCTCTGCTGTGGTGCCTACCTGCCCCCAGATAACTGCCAAACGAATCGACACCAATCCGGATAGTGTAAAACACAGATAGGGCCCAACCGGAGCTAATGTCTGCTGTCTCCTTCAGAGTAAACTGCGCATCTGAGGCACGAAAATAGGCCCCGCCCACAATGGACGTCGCACTAAGAAATTCAACTACCGCATGGGAAGCGGTTAAAAACAGCCATGTGGTCCCCAAACTACTATTTATCAAATAAAACCTCTTTTACTGTTTTATAATAAAATTTGTGAAAATAAAAGTCCAAGTGTCAATTAATATGCTGCTTATGAAATGTGCTGCAATGATGTAGGAAATAAAACACCCGGTATGACAGTAACTCCCTTTATGGTTTAGGACTACTGCTTACCCTGTTCCCCTTATAAAGAACCAAATACAGCCAATTCTGATATACCAACTTTCCTCAGAGAAAAATAGGCTAACACAAACCTCAAATGCTGTTTACTGCATGAGACCATCCTCACACTGAAGAGTTTCCATCATTACCTTCAGATTAGTGGGAACCATAATTGAACTTAGTAACTGCTGCTAAGATCTTCAATTTCATGGAGAAATCTTCTTCCATATCCTCCCTGATCAAAATAGTACTCACCGGTACCATTTAAAATAAAAATATCTTGATTGGAGAAATTAAAATTATCATTTTGTCACCACTATCACTTTACCCTTCCTATTACTAGCATAGGCAAAGAGAATGACTGAGGGAGGAGTTAGGGGAGGAGCTGTGTAACAGATCTGCTGTGGTGCTCTTTGCCACTTCCTGTTAGCAGGAGGATAAATCCCACAAGTAAGGATGAAACCCGTGGACTCGGCATATCTAGTAAAAGAAATATCACTTTTGAAGTAGGCCGTCAGAGCAAAGGGTATTAGAATGGCACAGCTAGATTAAAAAGTAAGTTACAATGCATCTTTATTAGTGATCAGTTAAAGTCCCTCTAAAATATTGCTTAGATTCCGGGCATGATTTTAAAACATGTAACGTTTTCCATCACTTTAACCCATTTTCTTGCCAAATACAATTTCCAAAAGACAAAGCAAGATATTGTCTAAAGACAGCTCAGTAACATGGAAAAGAAGCAAATGCTGTGGAATTAAAAGTACTGTATACGTAATTACATAATATCTGTTAAAGTTATCAGACACAGAAAGATTTCCCGAAAAATGGACCACAGAAGGCAAAGAATTCAGATGATGTGACATGGGTTATGGTCTTCTCAGTATGTGAATGGGAATACATTGAAATTGCATAGGGAGAAGGCGTGGGGAGACATCACCAGCTGCAAAGACTGTAATCTGAGTCATAGTCATTTAATATCACATGTAATAATAAAAGAGAAAACAGCTGTGAAAAAAATCTAATCTGAAATTGACTTCTTGAGTAGTGTGTTTTGCATAATGACTGCAAATTTTCAAAATAAAATACGAAAATCCTCCATTCATGACTACAGTTTATCATTTTTATTGATAGGAATTTCAGTTATAAAGTAGCTAATTCATATTTCAATAAGCCTCCTTTCTGAAAACTATAATCATCGATATAAAACTTGCAATCTTTGAAATACAGGTAAGGAATTATACAAGGAAAACCTTTTTATAGTAATAATTTGTTATGAAATATTAAAAGGATTATTAACATTAAATACGTCATACAACTCCATGCAATTATGGCTGCCGGTATCTGAAAGTTGCTGCACATGTGCAAACAAATGTGAGCACTTAGTGAAAGTAAACATGGCGGCACGCATGACTAGAGGGAGGTGGAGAATAACCTCAATACTATGCTTAAAAACAGAATTTATGCTTACCTGATAAATTACTTTCTCCAAAGGTGTGTCCGGTCCACGGCGTCATCCTTACTTGTGGGAATATCTCTTCCCCAACAGGAAATGGCAAAGAGTCCCAGCAAAGCTGGCCATATAGTCCCTCCTAGGCTCCGCCCACCCCAGTCATTCGACCGACGGACAGGAGGAAAAAATAGGAGAAACCATATGGTACCGTGGTGACTGTAGTTAGAGAAAATAATTCATCAGACCTGATCAAAAAACCAGGGCGGGCCGTGGACCGGACACACCGTTGGAGAAAGTAATTTATCAGGTAAGCATAAATTATGTTTTCTCCAACATTGGTGTGTCCGGTCCACGGCGTCATCCTTACTTGTGGGAACCAATACCAAAGCTTTAGGACACGGATGAAGGGAGGGAGCAAATCAGGTTACCTAAACGGAAGGCACCACGGCTTGCAAAACCTTTCTCCCAAAAATAGCCTCCGAAGAAGCAAAAGTATCAAATTTGGCAAAAGTGTGCAGTGAAGACCAAGTCGCTGCCTTACATATCTGATCAACAGAAGCCTCGTTCTTGAAGGCCCATGTGGAAGCCACAGCCCTAGCGGAATGAGCTGTGATTCTTTCAGGAGACTGCCGTCTGGCAGTCTCGTAAGCCAATCGGATGATGCCTTTAAGCCAAAAGGAAAGAGAGGTAGAAGTCGCTTTTTGACCTCTCCTTTTACCAGAATAGACGACAAACAGAGAAGATGTTTGTCTGAAATCTTTTGTAGCTTCTAAATAGAATTTTAGAGCACGGACTACGTCCAAATTGTGTAACAAACGTTCCTTCTTTGAAACTGGATTCGGACACAAAGAAGGTACAACTATCTCCTGGTTAATATTTTTGTTAGAAACAACCTTTGGAAGAAAACCAGGCTTAGTACGCAAAACCACCTTATCTGCATGGAACACCAGATAGGGCGGAGAACACTGCAGAGCAGATAACTCTGAAACTCTTCTAGCAGAAGAAATAGCAACCAAAAACAAAACTTTCCAAGATAACAACTTAATATCTATGGAATGTAGAGGTTCAAACGGAACCCCTTGAAGAACTGAAAGAACTAGATTTAAACTCCAGGGAGGAGTCAAAGGTCTGTAAACAGGCTTGATCCTAACCAGAGCCTGAACAAATGCTTGAACATCTGGCACAGCTGCCAGTCGTTTGTGTAGTAAGACAGATAAAGCAGAAATCTGTCCCTTTAGAGAACTCGCAGATAATCCTTTATCCAAACCTTCTTGCAGAAAGGAAAGAATCTTAGGAATTTTTATCTTATTCCATGGGAATCCCTTGGATTCACACCAGCAGATATATCTTTTCCATATTTTATGGTAAATCTTTCTAGTTACCGGTTTTCTGGCCTGAACCAGAGTATCTATCACAGAATCTGAAAACCCACGCTTTGATAGAATCAAGCGTTCAATCTCCAAGCCATCAGCTGGAGGGAGACCGGATTTGGATGTTCGAATGGACCCTGAACAAGAAGGTCCTGTCTCAAAGGTAGCTTCCATGGTGGAACCGATGACATATTCACCAGGTCTGCATACCAAGTCCTGCGTGGCCACGCAGGAGCTATCAAGATCACAGAGGCCCTCTCCTGTTTGATCCTGGCTACCAGCCTGGGAATGAGAGGAAACGGTGGAAACACATAAGCTAGGTTGAAGGTCCAAGGTGCTACTAGTGCATCCACTAGAGTCGCCTTGGGATCCCTGGAACTGGACCCGTAGCAAGGAACCTTGAAGTTCTGACGAGACGCCATCAGATCCATGTCTGGAATGCCCCATAATTGAGTCAACTGGGTAAAGATCTCCGGGTGGAGTTCCCACTCCCCCGGATGGAATGTCTGACGACTCAGATTATCCGCTTCCCAGTTTTCCACACCTGGGATGTGGATCGCAGATAGATGGCAGGAGTGATCCTCCGCCCATTGTATTATTTTGGTCACTTCTTTCATCGCCAGGGAACTCCTTGTTCCCCCCTGATGATTGATATACGCAACAGTCGTCATGTTGTCTGATTGGAATCTTATGAATCTGGCCTTTGCAAGCTGAGGCCAAGCCCTGAGAGCATTGAATATCGCTCTTAGTTCCAGAATGTTTATCGGGAGCAGAGACTCTTCCCGAGACCATAGTCCCTGAGCTTTCAGGGATTCCCAGACCGCGCCCCAGCCCACTAGACTGGCGTCGGTCGTGACAATGACCCACTCTGGTCTGCGGAAGCTCATTCCCTGGGATAGGTGGTCCAGGGTTAGCCACCAACGGAGTGAATCTCTGGTCTTCTGATCTACTTGAATCACTGGAGACAAGTCTGTATAGTCCCCATTCCACTATTTCAGCATGCACAGTTGTAATGGTCTTAGATGAATTCGCGCAAAAGGAACTATGTCCATTGCTGCAACCATCAACCCTACTACTTCCATGCACTGAGCTATGGAAGGACATGGAACAGAATGAAGAACTTGACAAGCGCTTAGAAGTTTTGACTTTCTGACATCTGTCAGAAAAATCCTCATTTCTAAGGAATCTATTATTGTTCCCAAGAAGGGAACTCTTGTTGACGGAGACAGAGAACTTTTTTCTATGTTCACCTTCCATCCGTGAGATCTGAGAAAGGCCAGAACGATGTCTGTATGAGCCTTTGCTTTGGAAAGGGACGACGCTTGTATTAGAATGTCGTCCAAGTATGGTACTACTGCAATGCCCCTCGGTCTTAGAACCGCTAGAAGGGACCCGAGTACCTTTGTGAAAATCCTTGGAGCAGTGGCTAATCCGAATGGGAGGGCCACAAACTGGTAATGTTTGTCCAGAAAGGCGAACCTTAGGAACTGATGATGTTCTTTGTGGATAGGAATATGTAGGTACGCATCCTTTAGATCCACGGTAGTCATAAATTGACCTTCCTGGATAGTGGGTAGAATCGTTCGAATGGTTTCCATTTTGAACGATGGTACCCTGAGAAATTTGTTTAGGATCTTTAAATCCAGAATTGGTCTGAAGGTTACCTCTTTTTTGGGAACTACGAACAGATTTGAGTAAAATCCCATTCCTTGTTCCTTCATTGGAACTGGGTGTATCACTCCCATCTTTAAAAGGTCTTCTACACAATGTAAGAACGCCTGTCTCTTTATTTGGTTTGAGGATAAGTGAGACATGTGGAACCTTCCCCTTGGGGGTAGTTCCTTGAATTCCAGAAGATAACCCTGAGAAACTATTTCTAGCATCCAGGGATCCTGAACATCTCTTGCCCAAGCCTGAGCAAAGAGAGAGAGTCTGCCCCCCACTAGATCCGGTCCCGGATCGGGGGCTACTCCTTCATGCTGTTTTGTTAGCGGTAGCAGGCTTCTTGGCCTGCTTACCCTTGTTCCAGCCTTGCATCGGTTTCCAGGCTGGTTTGGACTGTGAGGCATTACCCTCTTGCTTAGAGGATGCAGAATTAGAGGCCGGTCCGTTCCTGAAATTACGAAAGGAACGAAAATAAGACTTATTCTTGGCCTTGAAAGGCCTATCTTGTGGGAGGACGTGGCCCTTTCCCCCAGTGATGTCTGAGATAATCTCTTTCAATTCTGGTCCAAAGAGAGTTTTATCCTTGAAGGGGATGTTAAGCAATTTTGTCTTGGATGATACATCCGCTGACCAAGACTTTAGCCAAAGCGCTCTGCGCGCCACAATTGCAAACCCTGAATTTTTCGCCGCTAATCTAGCTAATTGCAAAGCGGCATCTAAAATAAAAGAGTTAGCCAACTTAAGTGCGTGAACTCGGTCCATAACCTCCTCATATGGAGTCTCTCTACTGAGCAACTTTTCTAGTTCCTCGAACCAGAACCACGCTGCTGTAGTGACAGGAACAATCCACGAAATGGGTTGTAGAAGGTAACCTTGCTGTACAAAAATCTTTTTAAGCAAACCCTCCAATTTTTTTATCCATAGGATCTTTGAAAGCACAATTATCCTCGATAGGAATAGTAGTGCGCTTGTTTAGAGTAGAAACTGCCCCCTCGACCTTAGGGACTGTCTGCCATAAGTCCTTTCTGGGGTCGACCATAGGAAATAATTTCTTAAATATAGGAGGGGGTACAAAAGGTATGCCGGGCTTTTCCCACTCCTTATTCACTATGTCCGCCACCCGCTTGGGTATAGGAAAAGCGTCTGGGTGCACCGGAACCTCTAGGAACTTGTCCATCTTGCATAATTTTTCTGGAATGACCGAGTTGTCACAATCATCCAGAGTAGATAACCCCTCCTTAAGCAGTGCGCGGAGATGTTCTAATTTAAATTTAAATGTCACAACATCAGGTCAGCCTGTTGAGAAATTTTTCCTGAATCTGAAATTTCCCCATCTGACAAAACCTCCCTCATGGCCCCTTCAGATTGGTGTGAGGGTATGACAGAGCAATTATCATCAGCGCCCTCCTGCTCTTCAGTGTTTAAAACAGAGCAATCGCGCTTTCTCTGATATGCAGGCATTTTGGATAAAATATTTGCTATGGAGTTATCCATTACAGCCGTCAATTGTTGCATGGTAATAAGCATTGGCGTGCTAGAAGTACTAGGGGCCTCCTGTGTGGGCAAAACTGGTATAGACACAGAACGAGATGATGTAGAACCATGTCTACTCCCTTCATCTGATGAATCATCTTGGGCAACTTCATTATCTGTGACAGTACTGTCCTTACATTGTTTGGACGCTATAGCACAATTATCACACAATTTTGAAGGGGGAGACACATTGACTTTCATACATATAGAACATAGCTTATCTGAAGGCACAGACATGTTAAACAGGCTTAAACTTGTCAATAAAGCACAAAAACCGTTTTAAAACAAAACCGTTACTGTCTCTTTAAATTTTAAACAGAGCACACTTTATTACTCAATATGTGAAAAAATATGAAGGAATTGTTCAAAATTTACCAAAATTTCACCACAGTGTCTTAAAGCATTAAAAGTATTGCACACCAATTTGCAGAGCTTTAACCCTTAAAATAACGAAACCGGAGCCGGTTACAGATTTAACCCCTATACAGTCCCAGCTACAGCCTTTGCTGTGACTTTACCAAGCCCAGAGGGGAATACGATACCAAATGACACCTTCTAGGAACTTTTCCAACTACTTTCAGGTCCTCACACATGCATCTGTATGTCTTGCTCTCAAAAACAACTGCGCAGTAATGGCGCGAAAATGAGGCTCAACCTACAACTGGGAAGGCCCTTCCTGACTGGAAAAGGTGTCTAACATAGTGCCTGACGTTAAAAAACGTTCCCCAAGTTTATAAGTGTGAATTATCAGCATAAACATGTATAAAATGTCCAAATAAAGCAATCGATTTAGCCCATAAAAGTGTCTACCAGTTTTATAGCCCATATTAAGCCCTTTATTCTGTTTGAGACTAAGAAAATGGCTTACCGGTCCCCATGAGGGGAAATGACAGCCTTCCAGCATTACACAGTCTTGTTAGAAATATGGCTAGTCATACCTTAAGCAGAAAAGTCTGCTAACTGTTTCCCCCAACTGAAGTTACTTCATCTCAACAGTCCTATGTGGAAACAGCAATCGATTTTAGTTACTGTCTGCTAAAATCATCTTCCTCTCACAAACAGAAATCTTCATCTTTTTTCTGTTTCAGAGTAAATAGTACATACCAGCACTATTTTAAAATAACAAACTCTTGATAGTAGAATAAAAAAAAAAAACTACAACTAAACACCACATACTCTTAACCATCTCCGTGGAGATGTTGCCTGTGCAACGGCAAAGAGAATGACTGGGGTGGGCGGAGCCTAGGATGGACTATATGGCCAGCTTTGCTGGGACTCTTTGCCATTTCCTGTTGGGGAAGAGATATTCCCACAAGTAAGGATGACGCCGTGGACCGGACACACCAATGTTGGAGAAAAAGGTATTTAGTGCTTAATGTCCCTTTAACTGCTATAGCTTCAGTATTAAAGAACCACTCAATGCATTAGAATTGCATAATTAACAAGTACATAATAAAAAGACAATGATTTAACACCTATTCTGAATTTCAAATAAGAAGTAGATTTTTTTCTGACATTTATTTTTTGCCCCATTTTTCGGCCCCTTGTATCATGTGACAGACATCAGTCAATCACAGACTAGTATACATATACCCTGTGAGCTTTTGCACATTCTCAGTAGGAGCTTGTTCCACAGAAAGTACACATAAAAAAGAGACTGTGCAACATTTGATAATGGAAGTTAATTGGAAAGCGTCTTAAAACTGCATGCTCTTTCTGACTCATAAAAGTTTATTTTGACTTGAGTGTCCCTTTGACTGTATTATTGTTCATAGCTTGAAAATAAATAATTTTATTTTTTTCTATATTTGAAAACAAACAATTCCATTTGAAGTATGGTTCTTTGTTATGTATAGCTATTTTACAATATTTCAGGTGAACTCAAATTTATAATGATGCAAATTATTAACAATCTGAGGTACAAATACATAAATGAAAACATAATCCTGACATGTATGTTCAGGCTTGTGCACATATTCTTAAGTGTTAGAGCATTTAACATTTACAAGAAAATTTAATAAAATATATCAATATACAGTGCATGACATCTACAAATAAAACTAACTGGAAAATCCAAATAATCAAATCCCCCTCAATAACTGTATCAGGGCAATATTCAGAAAAAACTGAGCGTATCAAACTTTAGAGCAGTGCTTTCCAAACTGTGTGTCGTGACACATTAGTGTGTCAGCAGCAGTGTGTAGGTGTGTCCCTGCTTCAGCACACATTTTTTTTTTAATTTAGATTTTTAAAAAAAAATGTTTTTGGTTTCCGACTTTCCGTCTGCCTGATACGCATATAACATGGTTGACTCGTGATTGATACCAAGTAGGTCACAGATCATCTTAACCTATTGGCACAGCTCAGTGGGAACTGAAACTATTCCCATTGGAGGCTTTGGCGGCACATAGGCTCCTGACTGCACGTGTAGTCTCCTCAATCGGCTCGTGACTGCATGTGTAGTCAATGAGTGGGACAGCAGTGTGTTTGCAGCGCGGGCAGTAGTTAGTGCAACTCGCAGAGCTCTGAGGGTGGCAGATTAAACGCTGAGCTGAAGTCAGAAGTCAAAGTGTTTTTTTTTTTGCAGCTAGCTCCCAGTAGTGCATTGCTGCTCCTGCTCTTGATATATGGATAGGAAGTGGAAGCTTAAGAAATGCTTGATGATGAAATGCGAGTGTCTTTATCTAATATTCCACCAAATATTCAGAAACTGTGTTCATCCCATCAACCTCATACATCCCATTAAAATAGTAAGTAGCTATTGGTGATAGTAAACTTTTTTTTAATTCTTGCACATACATACTGTTACTTGTAAATACATTTTATTATTATATAATTTATGTATGTGTCTGTATCTCTTAAAACAAGTTAGTTTAACCTCCTGTTTGCTAGTACAACTGAATTACTGTGTCGCAAAATTATGTAGGTTTAAAAAGTGTGTCACCAACATGAAAAGTTTGGAAAGCTCTGCTTTAGAGGAATATAAATGGTTTTCAAAAAACAAGTTATACCACACAAGGAGCAAAATAATTCAACAGTATCCCTGTGCATATTTTTTAATCCTAACATACTAGCTAAACATTTAAAAATGGCTGTTGCTAGGAAATTGATTTCCTTTTAAAATGATGATTTGTTATAAGGAGGATAACCAAATGCTAATAGAAATGTTGGAAAATAATCACATGAGCATAAGAGAGAAAGAGAGAAAGAAAGAGAGAAAGAGAAAGAAAGAAAGAGAAATAAATAAAGAAAGAAAGAAAACAGAATTTATGCTTACCTGATAAATTACTTTCTCCAACGGTGTGTCCGGTCCACGGCGTCATCCATTACTTGTGGGAATATTCTCTTCCCCAACAGGAAATGGCAAAGAGCACAGCAAAAGCTGTCCATATAGCCCCTCCTCAGGCTCCGCCCCCCAGTCATTCGACCGACGGTTAGGAGAAAAAAAGGAGAAACTATAGGGTGCCGTGGTGACTGTAGTGTATAGAGAAAGAAATTTTTCAAACCTGATTAAAAAACCAGGGCGGGCCGTGGACCGGACACACCATTGGAGAAAGTAATTTATCAGGTAAGCATAAATTCTGTTTTCTCCAACATTGGTGTGTCCAGTCCACGGCGTCATCCATTACTTGTGGGAACCAATACCAAAGCTTTAGGACACGGATGAAGGGAGGGAGCAAATCAGGTTACCTAAACGGAAGGCACCACGGCTTGCAAAACCTTTCTCCCAAAAACAGCCTCCGAAGAAGCATAAGTATCAAATTTGTAGAATTTGGCAAAAGTGTGCAGAGAAGACCAAGTCGCTGCCTTACATATCTGATCAACAGAAGCCTCGTTCTTGAAGGCCCATGTGGAAGCCACAGCCCTAGTACAGTGAGCTGTGATTCGTTCAGGAGGCTGCCGTCCGGCAGTCTCATAAGCCAATCGGATAATGCTTTTCAGCCAGAAAGAAAGAGAGGTAGCAGTAGCTTTTTGTCCTCTCCTCTTACCAGAGTAAACGACAAACAAAGATGAGGTTTGTCTAAAATCCTTTGTTGCTTCTAAATAGAACTTTAAAGCACGAACTACATCTAAATTGTGTAACAAACGTTCCTTCTTTGAAACTGGATTCGGACACAGAGAAAGAACAACTATTTCCTGGTTAATATTCCTATTGTAAACAACTTTGGGAAGAAAACCAGATTTAGTACGGAAAACGACCTTATCTGAATGGAACACCAGATAGGGTGGATTACACTGCAAAGCAGATAATTCAGAAACTCTTCTAGCAGAAGAAATAGCAACCAAAAACAGAACTTTCCAAGATAGTAACTTGATATCTATGGAATGTAAAGGTTCAAACGGAACCCCTTGAAGAACTGAAAGAACTAAATTTAGACTCCAAGGAGGAGTCATGGGTCTGTAAACAGGCTTGATTCTGATGAAAGCCTGTACAAAGGCTTGTACATCTGGCACAGCTGCCAGTCGTTTGTGTAACAAGACAGATAAAGCAAAAATCTGTCCTTTTAGAGAACTTTCTGACAATCCCTTATCCTAACCTTCTTGGAGAAAGGAGAGGATCTTAGGAATTTTAATCTTACTCCAGGAGAATCCCTTGGATTCACACCAACAGATATATTTTTTTCCATATTTTATGGTAAATCTTTCTAGTCACAGGTTTTCTGGCTTGGACCAGAGTATCTATCACTGAATCTGAAAACCCACGCTTGGATAAAATCAAGCGTTCAATTTCCAAGCAGTCAGCTGCAGAGAAACTAGATTTGGATGTTCGAATGGACCTTGTACTACAGGGAGTGCAGAATTATTAGGCAAGTTGTATTTTTGAGGATTAATTTTATTATTGAACAACAACCATGTTCTCAATGAACCCAAAAAACTCATTAATATCAAAGCTGAATAGTTTTGGAAGTAGTTTTTAGTTTGTTTTTAGTTATAGCTATTTTAGGGGGATATCTGTGTGTGCAGGTGACTATTACTGTGCATAATTATTAGGCAACTTAACAAAAAACAAATATATACCCATCTCAATTATTTATTTTTACCAGTGAAACCAATATAAAATCGCAACATTCACAAATATACATTTCTGACATTCAAAAACAAAACAAAAACATATCAGTGACCAATATAGCCACCTTTCTTTGCAAGGACACTCAAAAGCCTGCCATCCATGGATTCTGTCAATGTTTTGATCTGTTCACCATCAACATTGCGTGCAGCAGCAACCACAGCCTCCCAGACACTGTTCAGAGAGGTGTACTGTTTTCCCTCCTTGTAAATCTCACATTTGATGATGGACCACAGGTTCTCAATGGGGTTCAGATCAGGTGAACAAGGAGGCCATGTCATTAGATTTTCTTCTTTTATACCCTTTCTTGCCAGCCACGCTGTGGAGTACTTGGACACGTGTGATGGAGCATTGTCCTGCATGAAAATCATGTTTTTCTTGAAGGATGCAGACTTCTTCCTGTACCACTGCTTGAAGAAGGGGTCTTCCAGAAACTGGCAGTAGGACTGGGAGTTGAGCTTGACTCCATCCTCAACCCGAAAAGGCCCCACAAGCTCATCTTTGATGATACCAGCCCAAACCAGTACTCCACCTCCACCTTGCTGGCGTCTGAGTTGGACTGGAGCTCTCTGCCCTTTACCAATCCAGCCACGGGCCCATCCATCTGGCCCATCAAGACTCACTCTCATTTCATCAGTCCATAAAACCTTAGTCTTGAGATATTTCTTGGCCCAGTCTTGACGTTTCAGCTTGTGTGTCTTGTTCAGTGGTGGTCGTCTTTCAGCCTTTCTTACCTTGGCCATGTCTCTGAGTATTGCACACCTTGTGCTTTTGGGCACTCCAGTGATGTTGCAGCTCTGAAATATGGCCAAACTGGTGGCAAGTGGCATCTTGGCAGCTGCACGCTTGACTTTTCTCAGTTCATGGGCAGTTATTTTGCGCCTTGGTTTTTCCACACGCTTCTTGCGACCCTGTTGACTATTTTGAATGAAACGCTTGATTGTTCAATGATCACGCTTCAGAAGCTTTGCAATTTTAAGAGTGCTGCATCCCTCTGCAAGATATCTCACTATTTTTGACTTTTCTGAGCCTGTCAAGTCCTTCTTTTGACCCATTTTGCCAAAGGAAAGGAAGTTGCCTAATAATTATGCACACCTGATATAGGGTGTTGATGTCATTAGACCACACCCCTTCTCATTACAGAGATGCACATCACCTAATATGCTTAATTGGTAGTAGGCTTTCGAGCCTATACAGCTTGGAGTAAGACAACATGCATAAAGAGGATGATGTGGTCAAAATACTCATTTGCCTAATAATTATGCACTCCCTGTAGAAGATCCTGTCTCAAAGGTAGCTTCCATGGTGGAGCCGATGACATATTCACCAGGTCTGCATACCAAGTCCTGCGCGGCCATGCAGGAGCTATTAGAATCACCGAGGCCTTCTCCTGTTTGATCCTGGCTACAAGTGGAAACGCATAAGCTAGGTTGAACGACCAAGGCGCCACTAATGCATCCACTAGAGTCGCCTTGGGACCCCTGGATCTGGACCCGTAGCAAGGAACCTTTAAGTTCTGATGAGACGCCATCAGATCCATGTCTGGAATGCCCCATAATTGAGTCAACTGGGCAAAAACCTCTGGGTGGAGTTCCACAAAATTATGTAGGTTTAAAAAGTGTGTCACCAACATGAAAAGTTTGGAAAGCTCTGCTTTAGAGGAATATAAATGGTTTTCAAAAAACAAGTTATACCACACAAGGAGCAAAATAATTCAACAGTATCCCTGTGCATATTTTTTAATCCTAACATACTAGCTAAACATTTAAAAATGGCTGTTGCTAGGAAATTGATTTCCTTTTAAAATGATGATTTGTTATAAGGAGGATAACCAAATGCTAATAGAAATGTTGGAAAATAATCACATGAGCATAAGAGAGAAAGAGAGAAAGAAAGAGAGAAAGAGAAAGAAAGAAAGAGAAATAAATAAAGAAAGAAAGAAAACAGAATTTATGCTTACCTGATAAATTACTTTCTCCAACGGTGTGTCCGGTCCACGGCGTCATCCATTACTTGTGGGAATATTCTCTTCCCCAACAGGAAATGGCAAAGAGCACAGCAAAAGCTGTCCATATAGCCCCTCCTCAGGCTCCGCCCCCCAGTCATTCGACCGACGGTTAGGAGAAAAAAAGGAGAAACTATAGGGTGCCGTGGTGACTGTAGTGTATAGAGAAAGAAATTTTTCAAACCTGATTAAAAAACCAGGGCGGGCCGTGGACCGGACACACCATTGGAGAAAGTAATTTATCAGGTAAGCATAAATTCTGTTTTCTCCAACATTGGTGTGTCCAGTCCACGGCGTCATCCATTACTTGTGGGAACCAATACCAAAGCTTTAGGACACGGATGAAGGGAGGGAGCAAATCAGGTTACCTAAACGGAAGGCACCACGGCTTGCAAAACCTTTCTCCCAAAAACAGCCTCCGAAGAAGCATAAGTATCAAATTTGTAGAATTTGGCAAAAGTGTGCAGAGAAGACCAAGTCGCTGCCTTACATATCTGATCAACAGAAGCCTCGTTCTTGAAGGCCCATGTGGAAGCCACAGCCCTAGTACAGTGAGCTGTGATTCGTTCAGGAGGCTGCCGTCCGGCAGTCTCATAAGCCAATCGGATAATGCTTTTCAGCCAGAAAGAAAGAGAGGTAGCAGTAGCTTTTTGTCCTCTCCTCTTACCAGAGTAAACGACAAACAAAGATGAGGTTTGTCTAAAATCCTTTGTTGCTTCTAAATAGAACTTTAAAGCACGAACTACATCTAAATTGTGTAACAAACGTTCCTTCTTTGAAACTGGATTCGGACACAGAGAAGGAACAACTATTTCCTGGTTAATATTCCTATTGTAAACAACTTTGGGAAGAAAACCAGATTTAGTACGGAAAACGACCTTATCTGAATGGAACACCAGATAGGGTGGATTACACTGCAAAGCAGATAATTCAGAAACTCTTCTAGCAGAAGAAATAGCAACCAAAAACAGAACTTTCCAAGATAGTAACTTGATATCTATGGAATGTAAAGGTTCAAACGGAACCCCTTGAAGAACTGAAAGAACTAAATTTAGACTCCAAGGAGGAGTCATGGGTCTGTAAACAGGCTTGATTCTGATGAAAGCCTGTACAAAGGCTTGTACATCTGGCACAGCTGCCAGTCGTTTGTGTAACAAGACAGATAAAGCAAAAATCTGTCCTTTTAGAGAACTTTCTGACAATCCCTTATCCTAACCTTCTTGGAGAAAGGAGAGGATCTTAGGAATTTTAATCTTACTCCAGGAGAATCCCTTGGATTCACACCAACAGATATATTTTTTTCCATATTTTATGGTAAATCTTTCTAGTCACAGGTTTTCTGGCTTGGACCAGAGTATCTATCACTGAATCTGAAAACCCACGCTTGGATAAAATCAAGCGTTCAATTTCCAAGCAGTCAGCTGCAGAGAAACTAGATTTGGATGTTCGAATGGACCTTGTACTACAGGGAGTGCAGAATTATTAGGCAAGTTGTATTTTTGAGGATTAATTTTATTATTGAACAACAACCATGTTCTCAATGAACCCAAAAAACTCATTAATATCAAAGCTGAATAGTTTTGGAAGTAGTTTTTAGTTTGTTTTTAGTTATAGCTATTTTAGGGGGATATCTGTGTGTGCAGGTGACTATTACTGTGCATAATTATTAGGCAACTTAACAAAAAACAAATATATACCCATCTCAATTATTTATTTTTACCAGTGAAACCAATATAAAATCGCAACATTCACAAATATACATTTCTGACATTCAAAAACAAAACAAAAACATATCAGTGACCAATATAGCCACCTTTCTTTGCAAGGACACTCAAAAGCCTGCCATCCATGGATTCTGTCAATGTTTTGATCTGTTCACCATCAACATTGCGTGCAGCAGCAACCACAGCCTCCCAGACACTGTTCAGAGAGGTGTACTGTTTTCCCTCCTTGTAAATCTCACATTTGATGATGGACCACAGGTTCTCAATGGGGTTCAGATCAGGTGAACAAGGAGGCCATGTCATTAGATTTTCTTCTTTTATACCCTTTCTTGCCAGCCACGCTGTGGAGTACTTGGACACGTGTGATGGAGCATTGTCCTGCATGAAAATCATGTTTTTCTTGAAGGATGCAGACTTCTTCCTGTACCACTGCTTGAAGAAGGGGTCTTCCAGAAACTGGCAGTAGGACTGGGAGTTGAGCTTGACTCCATCCTCAACCCGAAAAGGCCCCACAAGCTCATCTTTGATGATACCAGCCCAAACCAGTACTCCACCTCCACCTTGCTGGCGTCTGAGTCGGACTGGAGCTCTCTGCCCTTTACCAATCCAGCCACGGGCCCATCCATCTGGCCCATCAAGACTCACTCTCATTTCATCAGTCCATAAAACCTTAGAAAAATCAGTCTTGAGATATTTCTTGGCCCAGTCTTGACGTTTCAGCTTGTGTGTCTTGTTCAGTGGTGGTCGTCTTTCAGCCTTTCTTACCTTGGCCATGTCTCTGAGTATTGCACACCTTGTGCTTTTGGGCACTCCAGTGATGTTGCAGCTCTGAAATATGGCCAAACTGGTGGCAAGTGGCATCTTGGCAGCTGCACGCTTGACTTTTCTCAGTTCATGGGCAGTTATTTTGCGCCTTGGTTTTTCCACACGCTTCTTGCGACCCTGTTGACTATTTTGAATGAAACGCTTGATTGTTCAATGATCACGCTTCAGAAGCTTTGCAATTTTAAGAGTGCTGCATCCCTCTGCAAGATATCTCACTATTTTTGACTTTTCTGAGCCTGTCAAGTCCTTCTTTTGACCCATTTTGCCAAAGGAAAGGAAGTTGCCTAATAATTATGCACACCTGATATAGGGTGTTGATGTCATTAGACCACACCCCTTCTCATTACAGAGATGCACATCACCTAATATGCTTAATTGGTAGTAGGCTTTCGAGCCTATACAGCTTGGAGTAAGACAACATGCATAAAGAGGATGATGTGGTCAAAATACTCATTTGCCTAATAATTATGCACTCCCTGTAGAAGATCCTGTCTCAAAGGTAGCTTCCATGGTGGAGCCGATGACATATTCACCAGGTCTGCATACCAAGTCCTGCGCGGCCATGCAGGAGCTATTAGAATCACCGAGGCCTTCTCCTGTTTGATCCTGGCTACAAGCCTGGGAAGGAGAGGGAACGGTGGAAACGCATAAGCTAGGTTGAACGACCAAGGCGCCACTAATGCATCCACTAGAGTCGCCTTGGGACCCCTGGATCTGGACCCGTAGCAAGGAACCTTTAAGTTCTGATGAGACGCCATCAGATCCATGTCTGGAATGCCCCATAATTGAGTCAACTGGGCAAAAACCTCTGGGTGGAGTTCCCACTCCCCCGGATGGAAAGTATGACGACTCAGATAATCCGCCTCCCAGTTGTCTACTACTGGGATGTGAATTGCAGATAGGTGGCAGGAGTGATCCTCCGCCCATTTGATGATCTTGGATACCTCTCCCATCGCCAAGGAACTCTTTGTTCCCCCCTGATGGTTGATGTAAGCTACAGTCGTCATGTTGTCTGACTGGACTCTTATGAATCCGGCCTTCGCTAGTTGAGGCCAAGCCCGGAGAGCATTGAATATCGCTCTCAGTTCCAGGATGTTTATCGGGAGAAGAGACTCTTCCCGAGACCATAGACCCTGAGCTTTCAGGGAATCTCAGACCACGCCCCAGCCTAATAGACTGGCGTCGGTCGTGACAATGACCCACTCTGGTCTGCGGAAACTCATTCCCTGAGACAGGTGATCTTGTGACAACCACCAACGGAGTGAGTCTCTGGTCATCTGGTCTACTTGAATCTTTGGAGACAAGTCTGCATAGTCCCCATTCCACTGATTGAGCCTGCACAGTTGTAATGGTCTTAGATGAATTTGAGCAAAAGGAACGATGTCCATTGCTGCAACCATCAACCCTACTACTTCCATGCACTGAGCTATGGAAGGCTGCAGAATAGAGTGAAGAACTTGACAAGCGTTTAGAAGCTTTGACTTTCTGACTTCTGTCAGGAAGATCTTCATTTCTAAAGAATCTATTATTGTTCCCAAAAAGGGAACTCTTGTGGACGGAGACAGGGAACTTTTTTCTACGTTCACCTTCCACCCGTGAGATCTGAGAAAGGCTAGAACAATGTCTGTATGAGCCTTTGCCTTGGAAAGAGACAACACTTGAATTAGAATGTCATCCAGATAAGGTGCCACTGCAATGCCCCTTGGTCTTAGAACCCCCAGAAGGGACCCAAGCACCTTTGTGAAAATTCTGGGAGCAGTGGCTAGTCCGAATGGAAGAGCCACGAACTGATAATGTTTGTCCAGAAAGGCGAACCTTAGGAACTGATGATGATCTTTGTGGATAGGAATATGTAGGTACGCATCCTTTAAATCCACGGTAGTCATATATTGACCCTCCTGGATTGTAGGTAAAATTGTTTGAATGGTTTCCATTTTGAACGATGGAACTCTGAGAAATTTGTTTAGAATTTTTAAATCCAGAATTGGTCTGAAAGTTCCCTCTTTTTTGGGAACTACAAACAGGTTTGAGTAAAACCCCTGACCTTGTTCCACAGCTGGAACTGAGTGAATCACTCCCATCTTTAACAGGTCTTCTACACAATGTAAGAATGCCTGTCTCTTTATTTGGTTTGAAGATAAGTGAGACATGTGGAACCTTCCCCTTGGGGGTAGTTCCTTGAATTCTAGAAGATAACCCTGAGAGACTATTTCTAGTGCCCAGGGATCCTGAACATCTCTTGCCCAAGCCTGAGCGAAGAGAGAGAGTCTGCCCCCTACTATATCCGGTCCCGGATCGGGAGCTACCCCTTCATTCTG
Organism: Bombina bombina; assembly: GCF_027579735.1. Classification (NCBI taxonomy): domain Eukaryota; kingdom Metazoa; phylum Chordata; class Amphibia; order Anura; family Bombinatoridae; genus Bombina; species Bombina bombina. Next base: position 300,370,048 of record NC_069501.1, read on the forward strand.
TCTTGGTAGCAGCAGCAGGCTTCTTGGCCTGTTTACCCTTATTCCAGCCTTGCATTGGTTTCCAAGCTGGTTTAGTCTGGGAAGCGTTAGCCTCTTGTCTAGAGGCTGCCGAGTTAGAAGCCGGTCCATTCCTGAAATTGCGAAAGGAATGAAAATTGGATTTATTCTTAGCCTTGAAAGACCTATCCTGTGGGAGGGCATGGCCCTTTCCCCCAGTGATGTCTGAAATAATTTCTTTTAATTCTGGCCCAAAAAGGGTCTTACCTTTGAAAGGGAAATTAAGCAATTTTTTCTTGGAAGATACATCCGCCGACCAAGACTTTAGCCAGAGCGCTCTGCGCGCCACAATTGCAAACCCTGTATTTTTCGCCGCTAATCTCGCTAACTGCAAAGCGGCATCTAAAATAAAGGAATTAGCTAACTTAAGTGCGTGAATTCTGTCCATGACTTCCTCATATGGAGTCTCCATATTAAGCGACTTTTCTAGTTCATCGAACCAGAAACCCGCCGCCGTAGTGACAGGAATAATGCACGAAATTGCTTGGAGGAGGTAACCTTGCTGAACAAAAATCTTTTTAAGCAAACCCTCCAATTTTTTATCCATAGGATCTTTGAAAGCACAATTGTCCTCAATAGGAATAGTTGTGCGCTTAGCTAGGGTAGAAACTGCTCCCTCAACTTTAGGGACTGTTTGCCATGTGTCCTTCCTTGGGTCGACCATGGGGAACAATTTCTTAAATATAGGAGGTGGGTCAAAGGGTATACCTGGTCTCTCCCACTCCTTATTCACTATGTCGGCCACCCTTTTAGGGATCGGGAAGGCATCAGGGTGCACCGGGACCTCTAAGAATTTGTCCATCTTGCACAAATTTTCTGGAATGACCAAAGAGTCACAATCATCCAGAGTAGATAGCACCTCCTTAAGTAATGCGCGGAGATGCTCTAACTTAAATTTAAACGTCACAACATCAGGTTCTGCCTGTTGAGAGATTCTCCCTGAATCTGAAAGCTCTCCCTCCGACAAACCCTCCCTCACTGCCACTTCTGACTGGTGTGAGGGTATGACAGATAAACTATCGGCAGCGCCTTCCTGCTCCACTGTATTTAAAACTGATAAATCACGCTTTTCTGAAATGCTGGCATTTTGGATAAAATATTAGCTATGGAATTATCCATTACTGCCATTAATTGTTGCATAGTAACAAGCATTGGCGCGCTAGATGTACTAGGGGTCGCCTGCGCGGGCATAACTGGTGTTGACATGGAAGGAGAGGATGATGAACTATCCCCACTACCTTCATTTGAGGAATCATCTTGGGCAACCTTATTAAATGTGACAGTACTGTCCTTACTTTGTCTGGACGCTATGGCACAATTATCACATACATTTGAAGGGGGGACCACCTTGGTCTCCATACATACAGAACATGTTCTATCTGAAGGTACAGACATGTTAGACAGGCTTAAACAGGCTAATAATGCAAAAAAATCGTTTTAAAACAAAACCGTTACTGTCTCTTTAAATGTTAAACAGAGCACACTTTATTTCTGAATGTGTGAAAAATTATGAAGGAAATATCCAATCTTTACCAAATTTTCACCACAGTGTCTAAATAGAAGTATTGCACCCCAATTTTCAAGCTTTTAACCCCTTAAATGAGGAAACCGGAGCCGTTTAATCAAATAATCTTTAACCCCACTACAGTCCCAGGCACAGCGTTTGCTGCGACTTCACCTGTCCTTAGGAGTTATACGAAACCAAATTAAGCCTTCCAGGAACGTTTTCAATGATCACCAGACTCTCTCACATGCAGCTGCATGCACTGCATCCAAAAGAAACTGTGCAATTATGGCGCGAAAATGAGGCTCTGCCTACTATAGTGAAAGGCCCTTCCTGACTGGAAAGGTGTCTAAACAACTGCCTGGCGTCTAAAAATGTTCCCTCACAATAAAAGTTTTATAAATCACCTCTAGATTTCATAAAAAAACTTAAATAAAGCAATTGATTTAGCCCATAAGAGTGTCAACCAGTGTATAGCCCATAATAAGCCTTCATTCTGTTAGGAGTCTAAGAAAATGGCTTACCGATCCCCAAGAGAGAAAATGACAGTCTTCTAGCATTACACAGTCTTGTTAGAAAAAGGACTAGTCATACCTTGAGCAGAAAAGTCTGCTAACTGTTCCCCCCAACTGAAGTTCTCTGGGCTCAACAGTCCTGCGTGGGAACAGCAATTGATTTTAGTTACTACTGCTAAAATCATACTCCTCTTTTAAACAGAACTCTTCATCCCTTTCTGTTTTAGAGTAAATAGTACAAACTGGCACTATTTTAAAATAACAAACTCTTGGAGATGCTACTTGTTCAGAGCGGCAAAGAGAATGACTGGGGGGCGGAGCCTGAGGAGGGGCTATATGGACAGCTTTTGCTGTGCTCTTTGCCATTTCCTGTTGGGGAAGAGAATATTCCCACAAGTAATGGATGATGCCGTGGACCGGACACACCAATGTTGGAGAAAGAAAGAGAGAAAGAAAGAGAAAGAAAGAAAGAGAAAGAAAGAAAGAGAAAGAAAGAAAGAGAAAAAGAAAGAAAAAGAGAAAAAGAAAGAAAAAGAGAAAAAGAAAGAAAAAGAGAAAAAGAAAGAAAAAGAGAAAGAAAGAGAAAAAGAGAAAAAGAAAGAAAAAAAGAAAGAGAAAGAGAAAGAGAAAAAGAAAGATAAAGAGAAAGAAAGATAAAGAGAAAAAGAAAGATAAAGAGAAAAAGAAAGAAAAAGAGAAACATAAATAGAGAAAGAAAGAGAAAGAGAGAAAGAAAGAAAGAAAGAAAGAAAGAAAGAAAGAGAAAAAGAAAAAGAGAAAGAGAAAAAGAAAGAAAAAGAGCAAGAAAGAGAAAAAAGAGAAAGAGAAAGAGAAAGAAAAAGAGCAACATAAATAAAGAGATAAAGAAAGAGAAAAAGAGAAAAAGAGAGAAAAAGAAAGAAAGAAACAGAAAGAGATTGAGAAAAAGAAAGAGAAAGAAAGAGAAAGAGAAAGAAAGAAACAGAAAGAGAAAGAGAAAGAGAAAAAGAAAGAAAATAGAAACAGAAAGAAAGAAAGAAAGAAAGAAAGAAAGAAAGAAAGAAAGAAAGAAAGAAAGAAAGAGGAAGAAAAAAAGAAAAAAAAGAAAAAGAAAGAAAGAAAGAGGAAGAAAAAAAAGAAAGAAAGAGGAAGAAAAAAAGAAAAATAAAGAAACTAAGAAAGAGAAAAGACAGAGAAAAGAAAGAAAGAAAAAGAAACCAAGAAAGAAAAAGAAAGAAAGAAAGAAAGAAAGAGAAAGAAAGAAAAAAGTGAAAGAGAAAGAAAAAAAGTAAGAGAAAGAAAGAAAAAAGAAAGAAAAAAGAAACTAAGAAAGAAAAAGAAAGAGAAAGAAAGAATAGAAAGAAAGAAAGAAAGAAAGAAAGAAAGAAAGAAAAAGATATGTTACCTCAAAATTTCCTTAGCAGTCACACCCCTATTGTAATTTGACAACCAAGGTTAGGTATGGTGAATCTAGTGAAAGTGCAATTCACTTAGTAGAACGAATATTACATAATTTAAATATTGCATGTAAAGAGAGCATTAGAAACACAATTTGAAATATATTGATTCAAATTTTTCAATATTGCATAATTCAATTCAAATATTACATTTAATGATAGCATTAGAAATACCATTACATTAAATGAATGTTATACAAACATTATAAACAAATAAATGTGTTTAAATTAATTTCATATTTCAAACGATGCAAAATATTAGCTCATTCCTAATCAAGATGTTTGTTCCAGGACTTGCTAGAGTGTACATCTGATGTATGTCGGCATGGTTAGTTTTTCACCATGCAAATTACAGTAAAGAGAGTAGCTGAAGGATAGGGCTTACAACACTTACTCTAGTGAGTTTTTTTTATATATATAAAAGATGTTCATGTGATTTTTTACAGATATGCTGCATCACTTTTTTAGGGAAAAAAATCATACAAAAAGGATAGATAATGGATAGATGGATAGACAGAAAACCTTACCCCTGTTATAAATCAACAGTCAATGTAAACCAGTACATTATACACTATAAATTCTGATAGCTTTATTAGCCATTTCTGGTAGCACCACAGAATGCAGAGAGAAAATGTATTTTACACCTAATAATTTAATGAACACAGTTTATGCTAGCAGTAGCACCCCTATAGCTGAGCAATGATATAAGCACAATCTACTTTCATCTCATTATGACTGTTCTGACATCACTACTATCTACTTTCATCTCATTATGACTGTTCTGACATCACTACTATCCTACTTTCATCTCATTATGACTGTTCTGACATCACTACTATCTACTTTCATCTCATTATGACTGTTCTGATATCACTACTATCTACTTTCATCTCATTATGACTGTTCTGACATCACTACTATCTACTTTCATCTCATTATGACTGTTCTGACATCACTACTATCTACTTTCATCTCATTATGACTGTTCTGACATCACTACTATCTACTTTCATCTCATTATGACTGTTCTGATATCACTACTATCTACTTTCATCTCATTATGACTGTTCTGACATCACTACTATCTACTTTCATCTCATTATGACTGTTCTGATATCACTACTATCTACTTTCATCTCATTATGACTGTTCTGATATCACTACTATCTACTTTCATCTCATTATGACTGTTCTGACATCACTACTATCTACTTTCATCTCATTATGACTGTTCTGACATCACTACTATCTACTTTCATCTCATTATGACTGTTCTGACATCACTACTATCTACTTTCATCTCATTATGACTGTTCTGACATCACTACTATCTACTTTCATCTCATTATGACTGTTCTGACATCACTACTATCTACTTTCATCTCATTATGACTGTTCTGACATCACTACTATCTACTTTCATCTCATTATGACTGTTCTGATATCACTACTATCTACTTTCATCTCATTATGACTGTTCTGATATCACTACTATCTACTTTCATCTCATTATGACTGTTCTGATATCACTACTATCTACTTTCATCTCATTATGACTGTTCTGATATCACTACTATCTACTTTCATCTCATTATGACTGTTCTGATATCACTACTATCTACTTTCATCTCATTATGACTGTTCTGATATCACTACTATCTACTTTCATCTCATTATGACTGTTCTGATATCACTACTATCTACTTTCATCTCATTATGACTGTTCTGACATCACTACTATCTACTTTCATCTCATTATGACTGTTCTGACATCACTACTATCTACTTTCATCTCATTATGACTGTTCTGACATCACTACTATCTACTTTCATCTCATTATGACTGTTCTGATATCACTACTATACTGTTAATGTAAAATAAACCCACATCATACGCACATACGGTACACATGATGGGCAATTATACAAAATATAGATGTGTGTATTTAAAATAAATTCCTTATTTCTATATAAATGCAGTGGAGTGTATTAAAGTGTAAATAAA
>NC_069501.1:300380564-300503064 GCF_027579735.1 Bombina bombina
GCAGGAACTATCAAGATCACTGAGGCCCTCTCCTGTTTGATCCTGGCTACCAGCCTGGGAATGAGATGAAACGGTGGAAACACATAAGCTAGGTTGAAGGTCTAAGGCGCTACTAGTGCATCCACTAGAGTCGCCTTGGGATCCCTGGATCTGGACCCGTAGCAAGGAACCTTGAAGTTCTGACGAGACGCCATCAGATCCATATCTGGAATGCCCCATAGTTGCGTCAACTGGGCAAAGATCTCCGGGTGGAGTTCCCACTCCCCCGGATGGAATGTCTGACGACTCAAATAATCCGCTTCCCAGTTTTCCACACCTGGAATGTGGATCGCAGATAGGTGGCAGGAGTGATCCTCCGCCCATTGTATTATTTTGGTCACTTCTTTCATCGCCAGGGAACTCCTTGTTCCCCCCTGATGATTGATATATGCAACAGTCGTCATGTTGTCTGATTGGAATCTTAAGAATCTGGCCTTTGCTAGCTGAGGCCAAGCCCTGAGAGCATTGAATATCACTCTTAGTTCCAGAATGTTTATTGGGAGAAGAGACTCTTCCCAAGACCATAGTCCCTGAGCTTTCAGGGATTCCCAGACCGCGCCCCAGCCCACTAGACTGGCGTCGGTCGTGACGATGACCCACTCTGGAGGAATAGTAGTGCGCTTGTTTAGAGTAGAAACTGCCCCCTCGACCTTAGGGACTGTCTGCCATAAGTCCTTTCTGGGGTCGACCATAGGAAATAATTTCTTAAATATAGGAGGGGGAACAAAAGGTATGCCGGGCTTCTCCCATTCCTTATTCACTATGTCCGCCACCTGCTTGGGTATAGGAAAAGCGTTGGGGTGCACCGGAACCTCTAGGAACTTGTCCATCTTGCATAATTTTTCTGGAATGACCAAGTTGTCACAATCATCCAGAGTAGATAACACCTCCTTAAGCAGTGCGCTGAGAGGTTCTAATTTAAATTTAAATGTCACAACATCAGGTTCAGCCTGTTGAGAAATTTTTCCTGAATCTGAAATTTCCCCATCTGACAAAACCTCCCTCATGGCCCCTTCAGATTGGTGTGAGGGTATGACAGAACAATTATCATCAGCGCCCTCCTGCTCTTCAGTATTTAAAACAGAGCAATCGCGCTTTCTCTGATATGCAGGCATTTTGGATAAAATATTTGCTATGGAGTTATCCATTACAGCTGTCAATTGTTGCATGGTAATAAGCATTGGCGTGCTAGAAGTACTAGGGGCCTCCTGCGTGGGCAAAACTGGTATAGACACAGAAGGAGATGATGTAGAACCATGTCTACTCCCTTCATCTGATGAATCATCTTGGGCAACCTCATTATCTGTGACAGTACTGTCCTTACTTTGTTTGGACGCTATGGCACAATTATCACATAATTTTGAAGGGGGAGACACATTGACTTTCATACATATAGAACATAGCTTATCTGAAGGCACAGACATGTTAAACAGGCTTAAACTGGTCAGTAAAGCACAAAAACCGTTTTAAAATAAAACCGTTTCTGTCTCTTTAAATTTTAAACAGAGCACACTTTATTACTGAATATGTGAAAAAATATGAAGGAATTGTTCAAAATTTACCAAAATTTCACCACAGTGTCTTAAAGCATTAAAGGTATTGCACACCAATTTTCAGAGCTTTAACCCTTAAAATAACGAAACCGGATCCTCACACATGCATCTGCATGTCTTGCTCTCAAAAACAACTGCGCAGTAATGGCGCGAAAATGAGGCTCAGCCTAGAACTGGGAAGGCCCTTCCTGACTGGAAAAGGTGTCTAACATAGTGCCTGACGTTAAAAAACGTTCCCCAAGTTTATAAGTGTGAAATACCAGCATAAACATGTATAAAATGCCCAAATAAAGCAATCAATTTTGCCCATAAAAGTGTCTACCAGTTTTATAGCCCATATTAAGCCCTTTATTCTACTTGAGACTAAGAAAATGGCTTACCGGTCCCCATGAGGGGAAATGACAGCCTTCCAGCATTACACAGTCTTGTTAGAAATATGGCTAGTCATACCTTAAGCAGAAAAGTCTGCTAACTGTTTCCCCCAACTGAAGTTACTTTATCTCAACAGTCCTATGTGGAAACAGCAAAGGATGTTAGTTACTGTCTGCTAAAATCATCTTCCTCTCACAAACAGAATTCTTCATCTTTTTCTGTTTCAGAGTAAATAGTACATACCAGCACTATTTTAAAATAACAAACTCTTGATAGTAGAATAAAAAACTACAACTAAACACCACATACTCTTAACCATCTCCGTGGAGATGTTGCCTGTGCAACGGCAAAGAGAATGACTGGGGTGGGCGGAGCCTAGGAGGGACTATATGGCCAGCTTTGCTGGGACTCTGCCATTTCCTGTTGGGGAAGAGATATTCCCACAAGTAAGGATGACGCCGTGGACCGGACACACCAATGTTGGAGAAATATGTATTTATGAATAAATAGAACATATTCTGCTATATGAAGAACATTGGAATGTTTAGCGCACTTGAGAATATGCGATTGGGATTGTGCACAAGTAGGTTGTGCGCAATATTCTACGTTCGGCTTTATCCATGCATTGGTTTAGCTCACAAGCAAAAACAGCTTACTTTCAACTTGTAATATGAACACTACCAGAAGAGTGCAAAAGTCTTAGTTCTAGTGGAGTTAGTTCTCGAGCAGGAGTGTTAAATGCTGCTCCACTTGTAATCTGGCCCTTAATGGGCTAAGTACAAATCATTTTAATCAATTTTACTTCATAATACAAAGGTTAAAAATGTACCAAAAGAAGTGTTTTTGGTGAGTGGGTTGAACAGAAGTTTTCTTTGAGCATTTCGTTCTCACAGGTCTATAAGAACAAAAGGAGAAATCGAGAGAGTTTATGGGTGGAGAATGTCTTCTGAAAAACTTAACTTTTACTGTGCATATTAAAATATATACAATAAAAATCAGTGATATGCTGAAAATGAGCTTTGATTACTTTACCTGTTAGTACTATATAATTCTGATTGTGAAAAGTAAGGTAAAGTAATCAAATAAAAAGGGAAAAATAAAATCATAAGACCCGATTAGGTGTTTCCTAATGGAGTGTCCACCACTTTCCTGTCCGATAGCTGGAAACGTCATCACCAGGTGCAGACACCCTTTCTAAGTCACCAAATGGTCAAGAAAATGGAAGGAGAGAAAAAAATAAAATATAACAAAGTATAATGCATTTTGGCCCATATATAGGCCTTCGTCAAATCAATCATATCATAAAATCTATCAGTGCAGGCCAAAAAATTTAATAAAGTGGCAACCAATCAAAACAAAGCCCCTTCATTTCGATTGGTCGCCACCCTAAGAGTGCGAGAGAGTATATCTGTTCTGCTCCAATCATCAGAAATTTCAAGACAGAACATAGCTCTCACTAAGGTCCTCATGAATATCATCACTCAAGTTAAAACAGGCCAACTAAAATCATACCAACAAACTCCATTGAAATCTATGGAGTTACGAGCAAAACTGTATGTCTACATTGTACCAATAGTTTCCTATTAGGTAACATTTTTTAAAAAAATACGCAGTTACGGGCAGCCAATCATAAAGACACATACTACTTCCATAGGAAATAATAGAAAATAAAACACAAAGTTATTTATTAAATTGCCTTCAATACAAATTGAAATAATACTTGGTTATAAAAGACCTAGATTAACAATATAGATTATCACTCTTTCAATTTATAAAATATGAAAGGTATGTGTTTTGTAACGTAGGCGGCATCAGTCACAATAGTGTCTTCCAGAACACTTGTGGGGACACCAAAGTTTTAACCCCAAAAAATTATTAACAAATATTAAAATAAATACAGGAATCATTAACTAAATACAACGTAATGTCATTCACGTAGCACCAAACTAGAAATAAGGGTTTGTTTTTTATAATAATGGCATTGAAGAAATAATTTATTCATCCCCCTGAGCTGGACTGAATTTAATAAATAAATCCACTTGGTTTATAGCCTCAGGAGTTGGAATGCAGGGTCACCACCTCTAATGCTTATTTTCAAATGCTCCAATCCCCAACATTTCAATTTGTGCTCATTGCCACCCTGGTACCAGAAAGTGTCTGGCCACAGATGTGATAATCTTTCCATTTTTTATATATCTCCTGGCGTTTCTGATGTTACTCAGATGTTATATGTGTCTGGTATCCAGGCTCCTGGCAGACATGCCCACAAGAGTTTGGGCACACGTTATTGTGATTTCTGCTGCCTATGGTATAAAACACAGACCTTTCTTATTTTATAAGTTGAAAGAGTTTGGTAATATAGCTCTTTCATGACCAAGTGTTAACTCAATTTGCATAGAAAGCAATTTAATAAATAACTGTTTAATTTTCTATTATTTATGGAAGCGGTAAGCAATGTTATGGTTTGCTGCCTGTAATCGCACATTTTTCAGAAAAATTGTACCTTATAGGAAACCATTGGTACAATGTAGACACAGTTTTGTCTGTAACTCAGAGATCTGAATGGAGCTTGCCAGTGTTATTTTAATTGGCCTGTTTTAACTAAAGTGATGATATTCATACAGACCTTAGTGAGAGCGATATTCTGTCTTGGAATTTCTGATGATTGGTTTAGAACAAATATCTCTCTCGCCCATAGGGTATTGACCAATCGGAAAAAAGCTGCTTCATTACAATTGGTCACCTCTGTAATTAAATTTGTGACTGGTGCAGATAGATTTTATACAATGTTTTTGATTTTTCAAAGGTCTGTATACAGAGTTATCCTGTGATTATTTTTCTTTCCTCTGCTTACATTTTTTGACCTTTTGGTGACTCTGAAAGGGCACCCCCACCTGAGATCGACGTTTCCTACCTGAGATCGACTGTCACTCAGGAAATTGGTGGATTTTAGATCCTTTTGGGGCGTGTTTGTCAATTCTCATTTAAAGAGCATTTCACAGATTTTAAATGTATAGTTTTAAATCTGCACAGTAAAAGATATGTTTTAAGAAGACATTCTGCACCCATAATCACTCCATTTCTCCTTTTTTTTCTTATAGAATGTAACAAACAGGAGAGGGAGTAGCAACACATTTGTAGTTTTCTAACTTATTGTATCCTAATTTCATTCAATTAGCCCAACTGTATCAATTTGAGGTAGTGCCAACTAAAACTCATTTGTTATATTCTTTCATAGGACTCAGACATATTCTCTAGCATGTTAAGCCTGCAGGACTCAAATATACGCTGTCTTGTTTGTCTTAAAAAGATGCAATCTTCTTATTACACTGATAGAAAAAGTAGTCAAACTAGAAGTAAAAACATGTTACAGTATACTGTGAACAATACAATTTGATATGTACTGTATGTGCTAAAAAAAACTGTGCCAGGTGTTCTGTCAAAATTGCTCTCACCTAAGAGCTCCTCCATTCCAGACAACCTCACTAGTTTCTAGGGGAGGCAGCTCCCCACACGCTGGTGCCGTCCCCTTCCCAACTTTACTGTCAACTTTCACATTCTCCCTATATTGATGTCATGTCTTCTAGAAAATGTATTCTTTTGGAACAATACATCCCCAAACTAACCCTAATCCCACTGAATATAATCTTGGGAAACACTGTTCTAAAACATAGCATAGAATAATGAGGTGAATTTATAGAACTTACAAATGTAGAGATACATTTTCTGAAAAACGGAATTGTTACTATTTTAAATTAATAATAAAAAAAATCATTACAACTTCCAACATATTTCTCAGTCACCAATGCTGGCTGATTCATCAGGCATTTCTAGCTAATATTCAAAACCAATTTTATTGAAGCCCGTACTTAGCTTTGAGTGGAAAAAAAAGCAAGAAAAAAAAAAGCTTAAAACTGAACACAAAAGAAAGGTTGTATGTTTCTTAAACAAACAGGGTTCACTTGGTAGTAAGTTAAAAGCACATAATTTAATTGCCTAAAACTTAATCAGCAATAAACATTCACTCTTCCAATTTAAAAAATGATATCAAGGGAAATAATGTCAAGCCATACTGAACAGCTCATTCTCTTCAGCCCATTCCATTTAAATTTATAATTTGCATTTTTAAAAAACCACTAGTAATTTCAAAGTAAATTAAAGCAAACTTTATTTGTACATTATTTATGCAAATCAGTTATTGCTAAACTCTGTAACACAAGGTTACTATAGCAATTTATATATTAACTCTATTCCTTTCATCAGCAATCTGTATTAGGAGGACATAATAATAAAAATATTTTATTTTTTAATTAATTCATCTATGCCCTTTAGCATATCTTAACAACAGAATGCAGATGGTAAATTGCTAAAGAAATAACCAAGATTATTTTTTTTATATACAGGTATACGTATCATGCTCTTTTAATGATTAATTTAAATTATTTTTTTTTACTTTGGATTTAAATTAATCCCTTACCAACAAAACATCAGTCCAGTTTTAAATAAATAAAACTGTTATATATATAATAGCAATATATATATATATATATATATATATATATATATATATATATATATTTACAAATAACATAACCACAAAGAGTAGCATCATTTTAGCTTTGAAGGGGCAATCTACAATATAAGTTTTATTGTTTTAAAATATAGAATAATCCCTTTATTACCCATTCCCCAGTTTTTGCATAACCAACACAGTTATATTAATATACTTTAACCTCTGTGATTACCTTGTATCTAAGCATCTTCTGACAGCCCCCTGATCACATAACTGACTATTTAAAAACTATTTAGTTGCATTTAGTACTGTGTTGTGCTAACTCTTAAATAATTTCCCGGGCTTGAACACATTGTTATCTATATGGTCCACATGAACTATCAGTCTCCTGTTGTGAAAAACAAATACAAAAGCATATGATTAAGAGGCAGTCAAAAGAGCCTTTGAAACAGGCAGACATTTAGAGGTTTAAATGTTGGTTGTGCAAAACTGGGGAATGGGTAGTAAAGGCATTATCTATCTTTTTAAACAATAATTTTTGTGTAGACTGTCCCTTTAATCTAAAAAAGTTCCTTAAAGGGACAGTCGACACCAGAATTTTTGTTGTTTAAAAAGATAGATAATCCCTTTATTACCCATTCCCCAATTTTGCAAAACCAACAGTTATATTAATACACTTTTTACTTCTGTGACTAACTTGTATCTAAGCATCTTCTGACCGCCCCTAATCACATGACTTTTAGTAATCTATTGACTTGCATTTTAGTCTGCCACTAGCCACGGGCGTGATCACAATGCTATCCTGCTGTGAAAAGTAAATAAAATAGAGGCGGCCTTCAAGGGCTTATAAATTATCATATGTGTCTTCCTAGGTTTGCTTTCATCTAGAATACCAAGAGAACAAAGCAAAATTGTTGATGCAAGTAAATTGGAAAGTTGTTTAAAATTACATGCCCTATTTGAAAAATGAAAGTTTTTTTTGGACTTGACTTGATTCCCTTTAAAGCAATGTTAAACTACCCATATGTGCACATTAAATAAAATCTCATCCTTATAAACACACACAAATATATATATATATATATATATATATATATATAGTTAGTCCATATTTTATTGTTTTGCTTTAAATGATTACACTGTCTTCTTTAGTCTCACAGCCGGCCCCCATTGATTCTCTTTGTTTTGAGCAGAGATGTTTTTACCAATCCTCCAATCATTGCCTTAGCCATGAGTCTTGCATACTTCTATGGACCGCTTGATGTAGCAATGTACTTTGCTGAGCAATTTTTTTTCCTGCTCTTTAATACAGGAGAATCACTCTCTTTTGACACAATGTCTCTGTAGCTCTCAGCTCTACAAGTAAACAATACATCTTGTGATTCATTGTTAACATTGGAGAAGCTTCAGAGATATATGGCCCTATCGAAGTGCACTCTACTCTTAGTCAACACTCTATGTCACTACACTAAAGACTATGAACTGGAAGGCGAAGGATAATAATAGGACACTTGATCAGAATTAAAAAAAATATAGTTTTTAAGACAGAAGAAGATTATAATAATTAAAATTTAGCAGACTTCATGTATGTTGTACCTTCATTTAAAGGGATATGAAACCCACCATTTTCCTTAATGATTCAGATAGAGCATACAATTTTAAGAAACTTTCTAATTTACTCCTATTATAAATGTGTCTTTGTTCTCTTGGTATCTTTATTTGAAAAAGCAGGAATGTAAGCTTAGGAGCCAGCCCATTTTTTTGTTCAGCACCAGGATAGCGCTTGCTGATTGGTGGCTAAATGTACCTATAATTTAACATCATTTTACAGAAATAGGTGGAAGAAAAAATAATATGATGATTTATAAATAAAACTGGGTTTTTAAATTTTGCATAAAAAAGTAAACACAAAAACAAACTAAAATCAGTGAATAGTTAAAATTAATCAAATAATACTTCTTGTACTAAGAGATTAATTATTTTAAAGGTGTATTTTATCAAAGCCCGTCTCCTCATATTGGAATTTGAATAAATTAAGCATTGATGTCTTATTTGTCCCACAATACACATTTGGCATTTACATTTTTACAGTCAATTAAACACTTACTGTAATGCTTTCTACTGATTACATTAGTTTATTAAAGGGGCATAACAGCCGAAAAAGAAAGTACATTGTATTATTATAGTGTTGATTGCATATAACTATATTTAATCTCTGCAAATGGGTTAAACACATAGTTACAGTAGGCTTCAGAGCAGCAATGCTCTATTATGATTTAGCTGGACACATTTAGTGAGCCAATGACACAAGAGGTGTGAAGTCACCAATCATCAGCAAGCTCCCAGTGGTGCATTGCTGCTACAAAGCCTACCTAAGTATGCTTTTCAACTAAGCATACCAAGAGAATGAAGTAGGTTGATAATAGAAGTAAACCAAAAAGGCTTTTAAAATGGCATACCCTATCTAAACCACAAAGGTTTCATTTTATCTCTCATGCTCCTTTAATAAAATTGAAGTTAAAGGAGCACTAGAAAAAATATAGCTTTTTTATTATTATTAAGCAATTTATAGTAGGTTTTGGTATTAATATTTCATATATTCAAAGCAAATCCTAGATTATAACTGAATTTCTATGTATGAATGCAAAATGAATGCAAAATGAAGATTAATAATACAGAGGTAATCAGAAGACTCATCTGACCAGTATCTCAAAGGCCCACAAGCAAATAATAATACTGATTAAAAAGATTACATAACCATTTTCCATATTTCTAATTCACACAACAATATTTATCTCTGTACAAGCCTAAGACAACACATTAACATTCTATAAGTGGAACTGCACTCCAGTGCTTAATTATCCAGATGCAGATGATCATAATGTGAAATACATACCACAGTTTGATGGTTAACTTGGATAACTTCGTCCCCAGCATGAATCTTCTTGCAACGATCAGCAGGTGACTGTTGTACATAAAAAGATTATTATAATTTAGAAGCAGTTCTAAATACTTTAAAATGTAATATATTATACATTTATAATATTCTTCTTTAATGTGTTATATTATGTAGTCTAATCATTATATTGCTGGTAGCATTTCTTACAAAGAAATATTAATTTAAAACAAAGTTAAGAATCTAAAAAAATACTAATAAAAATGACCTAAAATATTTATAAAAAAGTGTATCTAGATACATCTATGAGAGGTTAAAAGTAGATTAAATATGTGTTTGTTTTTTTGATGTAAATAATTTTTATTAACAATTTTATATATTCAGTAACAATGAGAATAACCACACAATTGTTTCACAAGGCAAAAGAAAACAGAAGATCTCAAGATTGCAATCCATTATATGTTCATATTACTTAACAGAATAAAGATTTTAAGGGAGAGGGGGAGGTCAAACTCAGGAAATGAGGTAAGTATTAGTACATATTACCCTAGAATATAGAAAATAAAGTAGAATTAAAGGGGTACATAATAGGAAAAGTATTGGGTGGGAAAAACTTCTCTGCATGAGGTACAGTTATTTTTCGGTAAACACCTGCCACAATAATGTTATACAACAGTACATTCACTAACACCACTCAAATAAAGACCAGGCACAAAAGGAGCACTTCTTTACATTAACTTGCTCTTTGTTCCCAAATAAATATGACATCAATTATAAAGTCTTTTCTGCCCGCATAGCAAAAGTATCTTTTTTCTAGGGATAGGACATGGTTTAACTCGACATCCCATTGCTGGAATGTAGGGGGATGCGGTTGCTTCCAGAGTCTAGGTATGAGGCGCGTAGCTCAGGTGAGCATTAATTGCAATAATTTTTTGCGATATGCACATCTCATCGTAGGAACATGATTAAGTAGGATCATAGGGGATGAAAGAGTAATTTGCATGCTCAGCGTGAGGTTGATACATTGCTCTAGCTGAGACCAAAATGCCGACAGTTTGGGGAATGTCCACCACAAGTGAGAAAGTGTACCAATCTCTCCACAGCATCTCCAGCAACTAGAGTTAGCCCCTGGAAATATCTCATGAAGTCTCTGAGGGGTGAGATACCAGCGCAAGATAATTTTATAGTTTAACTCAGCCAAGGCAACAGACATAGATGAAAAATGGGACATGTGAAAGCCACGCTTCCAGGTGTTGCTTGAAAACTGGGTCTGGAGCTCCAGTTCCCACTTGGAGGTGAAAGTAGGTGTTTTATGAGGAGCTGAGCTCTTGAGCATCTTATATGAGATGGAAAGATGAGCTTTGTGAATGTCAAGGTTTATGCACAGTCGTTCAAAAGGATTAAGTGGGCGAAGGCAGTCGGTTTTGTGTGGATAGTCATATCACTTGACGTATTTGAAAATAGGAAAACTAGTTATGAAATGGGGGGTCCAACATGTCCCTCAAGATAATTCTTTCCTTTACCTGGTATGATTCTATTAGGAGGAATATGGGTAAGTTTTTATGTAGCTCGTCTTGAATTCCACAGTGGAACTGATGTTAGTCGAAAAACAAGGTATTATTTAATAGTGGGGTCAGTGGCGAGATTGGGGAGGAGAGTGTGTTAGGTGTGCCAGTCAACCCTGTCAAAGGCCTTCTCAGCGTCGGTGGAGAGAAGGACGAGGGGGCTTTTGTCATCGTGCGAGTTGTATAGAGCATGGAGTACTCTAGTGGTATTATCTTTGGCTTCCCGGCCTCTAATAAATCCGACCTGATCCGGATGGATAATTTTTGGGAGAATAAGATTGTCGGTTTGCTAGTATTTTGGCATAGATTTTTATGTCAACGTTTATCAATGATATTGGTCTGTAACTGCTAACAATGTTCTTTGGCTTATCGGGTTTAGGAATTACTGTAATCATGGCATCTAGTAAAGGCCGAGAAAACGAGAGGCCCAGATCTATAGATTGATATAGTTCATGTAAATGGGGACTAACATTAACTATAAGTAACTGATAAAATTTCGCAGTGAGGCCATCCGGACCAGGCGATTTGCCCGAGGGTAGGTTTTTGTAAGTTATCATCCTGAACCAAGGGAACATCGATGGAATCAAGGTATGACTTCATTTTGTCACGCCTCCCCTGCTCATCTACAGTTTGGAGGTTATATAACGAAGAGTAGTATGTAACAAAACTATTGGTTATATCTTCATTTTTAGTGTAAATTTTCCCAGAGTGGTGTTTAATGGATTGGGTATATGAATTAAGCTTTTGTTTCTTTAACGATCTGGCTAGCATACGTCCTGCTTTATTGGATTCAGCAAAAAACTTGGCTTTAGAGGCCAAAGCTCGCATATGCCCATTTTCAATCAGAAATTTATTAAGGTTGTCCCTAGCCTCTGTTAATTCAGCTAGTTTTTGTTGGGATTGTGGATCTTACTCATGTGAGTGTTCTACAATAGAAAGAGTACTAGTCAAGGAGTTGAACAGTGCAGATCTTTCTTTATTAAGTTTCGCTGTGAGTTGTATAATGATTCCTCTAATATAACACTTGTACGATTCCCAGTTGTTTGTAACTATGATCTGACCAGGATGTATGGGAAATCTTAGAATCAATTAAATTCGTAAGTAATGCCTGGTCACAGAGAATATAGTCTAGCCTGGAATAAGAGTCCTGTGGATGGGAGAAAAACGTATAGTCTTTGGTAGATGTATGGACAGTTCTCCAAGTGTCAAATAGAGTAAGTGAATGCAGTGCTGCATTGTTGCTCTTAATCTGAGTATTTCTGAGATAGGACTTGCCTGTTGACATATCAAGGGCTGGGTTAAACGGAAAATTAAAATTGCCACCCATAATAATCGGGCCTTTAGCTATATCTAATAGTTTGTTAGTGACTTTGCGGAAAAAGGAGTGAGTGGGTTTAATCGGGGCGTAAATGTTCGCTAGTGTAATTGGTCTTCCATAATAAAGGCCCACCAGTATTAAGATCCTACCTTCTGTATCACAGAATAGTTGTAAAAGCTTGAATGGAACATTACATCTAAATAATATGTAGACACCATTGTGTCTGGTTGGGCCAGAGCTTAGGTAATATTGGTCATAATGTCTAGAGGGGAGTTTTGGTTCATGGGCTTTTTTAAAGTGGGTCTCCTGAAGCATTACAATGTCCAAATTATTTTTATAAAAGTCATACAGAGCAATGGACCGTTTCTCAGCAGATAGGAAACCGTTAACATTTTGGGTGGCAATAAGCATTGATCCTTCATATGCGAGGGATGTCATTATTTAGATTACAGGAGGTTGTATGACTTAGGTGTTGTCAATTATTGAGGTGCAGAGAGGGTATTAATAGTCTAAATAGACTGTAGATAAGGAATAGGAGGGTAAAGTGTTCAAGAAGAAACAGAGCCGGAGTAGTACAGGCGTACGTTAAGTGAGTAGTTTCTGGCTAAGTTCTAATTAAAAGATGGATGTAGAGTAAAATAAAGTAGGAGGCTATTAGGCGAGCTGGGTGTATAAATTTCTAAGAGTTTTTTAGTTCAAAAAAAAAAAAAAAAAAAAAAGAAATCAGACATTAACCTGGTCGCAAGAGCAGATGTAAGTCTGAGTAAGATGTATATATAATCAGTTAAGGAACATGACAAAAGTACAAAAACATTGTAAAAGTATGTCTGAGCCATATAAAAGTGCTACTCCTTTTTCTCCCCTTTTCTTTCGCTTTCATTGCACCATTTTAGAGAAGCCAATCATATATATGAACTAGATATATGCCACAAACATCACATCATGGGAACATAACATGAATACAAACAATGCAACTATTACTATAAAAGAAACGTGGTAAGAAAGGACATTAGATATGGCAAAGTGATATAAGTACATAACTTATGCAGGGTCTATGGAAAAATATTACATTTGGCATAATAATATTTAACACATATCAGATGTGAGACAAAAATCATCAACAGGATAAATATAGGTTCTGCAGTGTCACGACAAAGGAAATGTGATGGCATGGAGTCAATGTAAGGACGCATGGTCCGTATCTTGTATGTTGTCCATGTGAATAAACATTATCTAAACAAGTGCAACTGAACAAAAAACAAATATAAAACTAAGTTCAACAATGAGCTATAGTTAGTCTCTATAATACCTAGCAAGGAGAAAAGATCATTAGGTAAACAGAGTAAATTATTAAACAAGGAGAATATATTTACGTGTTCCTTCTCACGGAGGTTCACTATCATCATTGGGCAAGTTGGTTTGTCTTCTTATATTTTGTTTCATTGTAGACTCCAACCACGGACACCTTTGAGGTTTAGGGGCATCATGTTTAGCCGAGGATGTTGTCTGTAAAGAGGATTCCTGTGATTCTGGCAGTGAAATACTCAGTCGGCAAAATTGCTCAAATTCTGATGGAGAGAAGCATTCAATTTTCTTTCCATTTTTGATAGCTATCACCGTGGTTGGAAATCCCCATCTATATGGAACCCTCAGTAAGTGGAGATGGGATGTTAAAGTAGAGAAGTCCCTTCGTTTCTGGAGTGTCCGTGCTGAGAGGTCCTGGAACACCTGGATGCGATGGCCTTGAAACATAATAGTTTGCTGTTTTCTGGAAAAGTTGTACACGCCTCTCTATGTTGGAAGTTTTGGAAATGGACAATTATGTCCCTAGGCGGAGATCCCTCGACAGGTTTAGGACGTAGAGATCTATGGGCTCTGTCGAGGACTATATCAGACAGATCACTTGCATCACTTTTTGCGAATTCTGAAAAAAAGGCTTGCAAATAGTCCCGGATCTCATTATTGAGAACTGTTCCAGGGATCCATCGAAATCTTAGGTTGCTCCTTCTTGTTGAAATGCTTTGGAGGAAAGACCTGCTACTTTTTGAGACATCACATATTCATGTTCCTCCAGGGAATCCACTCTGTGACATAAATCAGAAATGTCTTTTTTATATCTGTGCACTCATCTTTAATACATGACTTGACTTGTTCAATGAGAGCTTCCATTGCTCCATAGGTAATAGGGTCTACCTTTCCCACTACAGGAGCTCCTACTTGTGGGTCTGCTGTGGCATCAGCAGCGTCACATGAGCTATCATCCTGAGAAATCTGTACTAGGTCAGAGTCTTTATTAGGCTTACTTTTGTCAGTATGCTTGAAAAAAGAGCTCATTGCCCCTTGTCCCACCGGTGTTGTTTTCTGAGATTTATCACTTCTTGTGAGCTTCCTTTGTGACATGGTAGGGGTAGAGGGGGAATGTGCAGTAAATTAAACAATGGCACTTTAGGTCTGAAGGAATACACAGCTCCCCAGGGAGTATGCTCTCACAGAGCGATCTCTGTAAAGGGGAAGAGTTAATGACCCACTGCTACTAAGAACAGTGGGAAAGGGGGGGGGGGGGGGAGTGTGTATTCTGTATAAAGGCAAAGAGAAGAAAAATGGAATATGAGAGCTCAGAGGATATATAATAAAATGGGTTTGCTGTTTTCATAGGATGTGGAATGCAGCTATGGAGCAGATGCTTAAGAGTAAATCTTCATATGGAATCAGCATGAGCTAAAGAACACTGCAAAAATGACATACAGCTTGCAAGGTGCAATATTAAAGTTCCTTTAATAGGGCTGCTGAATGTTAAGGCAGGCGTGTTCACAAGGGCCCCCACGTATCAGTAGTGGGTCATTTATAATGACTCTGCTGAAAGTCAACCGGACTATCCAATGTAAGCCCTTTGCACTTCTACTATTGGTATAACATTAATGGCCATCACAGTAATATCCATCGCCCTTAGCGTCTTATCAGTGAGACAGTTCATGTGAACCTTACTTGGAGGTTTATATGTGTTAGGCAAGAGACGCTCCAGGCATCAGTAGCGTGGTGTGACGCAGCAAACAATTAGCCAGGATACACAGATAACAGCCTTAGGGCCGGTTACGGAGTTGCAGTCGAACTCCATAATATGGAGGAAAATGCTCACCAGCTATTCCGATGGACTATCATCTGTCATGCGTCCTCATAGCATGAAGCTTGCTACAGTTGGATGCTTTTTAGACCAGCTCGCTTTCAGAGCTTCAGTGAAGTGTGGCCATCTTTATCGGCTGCTCGCTCCGCCTTAAATATTTGTTTTTTATATCAGCTATGTAACCAATTATTCTATGCTGTATTTTCAGTAAAATATCATTAGAAAATTATGTGGGTATAAAGTTTGTATGCTCTCTGGCAAAAAGCCACCACAATAACCTCTCTTCAAATTATAGGTACAATTAGTTTTTTCCAATCTGAATAATTTTTTTTTTTAAACAAAGCTTTATTGAATAAACAAAGAGAGAGGCTTAACAAATATATCTCGTTAACAGGAGTTGTGAGTTATATTTACATACAGTGTATTATAATGAAAACTCAGCAGCGATATACCTTCAACATTACTCCTTGTTTAAACATTGTGTTCATTGTTCTTAGTTAACAGCTTAATGTTGTACAATACAACTATGAGCATTAGCAATTTGTTCAATTATAAATCTGCTTGGACATTAAATCATATCCAGTGTGAATAACAGAGAAAAGAGAAAGGATAAAGGAAGATAAAGGGGGAAGAGAGAAGAGAGAAGAAAATAAATAAATAAATATTTTTAGGGGGGGGGAAGGGGAGTGAAACTATATGGAGGGGATCCTCATCCAAGCAGAGGAAAAGAAGGGGGGGGGCAGGAAGAAGGGAGGATGCACCCCTATGGGCGATCAGTGTCAAGGGCCAAAGTCTGATAGGCGCACTTCAGGGCTAGTCTCAGCAGAACACCATTCTCCAAACCCCCTCAGAGATGTGCGGCTGTGTGTATCTCCAGGAGACGCAATTGAGTGTAAAAAGAATCAATTTTCATTATTTAAGATTGCTAAAAGCCTTTACCCTCCCATATTAGAGTCATGTGTTCATGCGTTGCTAATTTTCCTGCTCTAAGGTAATGGTACCTCTCCAGACCAAGCAGATCCCCAACTCCATTTTTCCATTCTCCCAGGCTCGGCACATTCGTTGATTTCCAGTATTTTGGGATCAGACCCTAGAAAAAGTCTATTTTTTTTGCCTCCACCACAATTTTGGGGAGGGCATGATCTATCAAGTAATGCAGATTCGAAGGCAGAATGATACCAAGGAGTCTACTGTTCTCTGAGAATACTCTCCCCCAGAACACTTGTATTTGTGGGCATGTCCACCAAATATGTAAGATTGATCCCTCCTCTCTGCAGCCTCTCCAACACTCCCCGCTTGTCTGTGGGTAGATTTTGTTTAGTCTCTGAGGTGTCAGATACCACCGGCTTAAGAATTTATAGTGCATTTCTTGAAGTCTCATAGAAACCGAAGCTTTCTTAGCTTTGTTAAAGATCATAAGCCAATCTTTTGTGTTGATATCAGAACCCAATTCTGCCCGCCATGCGTCCACATAGGAGGGCAAGGCCTCTCCTCCTCCCGCTAACAGCAACTTGTACAAGCGGGAGATCAAGTGCCCAGGTGGGTGTGCCATCGTGCAGATAGTTTCAAAGGGTGTTTTCTCTCTTATGAAAGGAGCGGTGCTCCCGTGATCATTAACAGTGGTGGAACTGCGCAACCCTGAACCATGAGGAGAACAACCAGTGATCCCACTTTTTTAGATTCTCCTGGGTCTGGATCTTCCCTTCATGAAAGACGTTATTTATAGCTGCTTCAGCTAGAGTATATATGTGTTTCTGGGATTGTGCTCTATTTGCCAGGCCATTGTCTGGGTTCTCGAGTACTGGTGTGACTGGAGAGTTTATGGACGATATGTGTTCACCTTGTTTGATCAGATTATCCCAGACATGAAAGACATCTTCTACTAGGGGATATTGTTTGATCAATGGGTTCCGGCTTTGTGCCGTAATCCACGCAAGCGAGCCCACATTATCTCTTTGTAAGATTTCACAGTCTAGCTCTATCCAGGCTCTATCGGTCCTATTGTGACACCATTGGACCAGGCGCTGGAGGTTTATTGCCCTAAAATATGATTTCAACATTGGAAATCCTGTTCCTCCCCTGACTCTGGGCAGATACATTGTTTTTTTCCTGTTTCTTGGTCTTATCCCATTCCAGATATATGCTTCCATTTCTGATTGAATCTGATGAATGAGATGCATCAAAGATGAGAGAGGAATTGTCTGCATCACATACAGCACCCTGGGTAAGATGTTCATTTTGACCACTTGGATTCGGCCCATCCACGAAATGGATTTATTTTTCCATTTGGCCATATTATCCCCCCACTGCATCCCTAATCTGTTTATAATTTATATCAACGGTATCTTTAATTGTGGGAGTCAAGGAGATTCCAAGGTATTTCAAATGGTGCCTCGCTACCCCAATTGGGCAGTGGGAACTCGCCTCCCGGAAATCATCAGCAAGTACAGATATGTTCATGATTTCCGACTTGGATGGATTGAGTAGGAAATCTGAGACCTTTCCATACTCTTCAAATTCCACCAGCAACGCCGATAGTGAAGTTGATGTATCTGAAAACATAATAAGGATATCATCAGCATACATAGCTAACTTTTGTTCCTTTTGGCCAACTACCAAGCCTGCGATGTTAGGGTTGTTGCAAATTTTACAGGTCAAAGCCTCTATCACCAGGGCAAATAACAGGGGGGAAAGGGGGCACCCCTGTCTTGTGCCATTAGTGATCAGGAAAGGCTTAGAGAACATGCCATGCACTCGGTGTAGAATATAAGGAGAAGATTGTACGGATAAAGCTATTCCCGAACCCCAGTTTAGCCATAATATGGCGCATAAACAGCCAGTTGACCTTATCAAAAGCCTTTTCTGCATCCGTGGAGACTAAGGCCAATGGTGCAGAATTATTGTGAGCATAGGATATCAGTTGGATTACTCTGAGGGTATTATCCCGAGCTTCTCTGCCCGGAACAAACCCCAACTGATCAGTAGAGATTAGTTGCGGCAGAAGCTTGGTGAGGCGATTAGCTATGGCCTTTGCTAGGATCTTCACATTGGAGTTGAGAAGTGAGATCGGCCTATTACTTGGTTGATTTTTGGGTTTCCCCGGTTTATGGATAACCGATATATATGCCTCAAGCATTGAGCTCGGTAGATTCGGTGCCTCTGATAATTGGTTGAACATCTGGAGCAGGCGAGGTGCCAATTTATCAGAGAAAGTTTTGTAATAGCGCATACCAAACTCATCTGGTCCCGGGCTTTTACCCCCCGGAAGAATTTTAATAGCTAACTGAATCTCTTTTAAGGTGAATGGGGCCTCGAGTTGGTCCATCTCCGCCTGTGTTAGCTTTCCCATCCAAATAGTCCAATATTGCTCTCTCCAGGACAACTCCGGATGGCTGTCCCAAGCGCTCTTGATCTGGGGGGTGTATATTGTAGAGGGGTTCATAGAAGCTTCCAAAAGCATTTGCAATAGCTGGGCCGTCGCAATGCTTATTTCCCTTGCGGTCTACAACATCATATACATATGTCTTCAATCTCTGGCGCGCTATCGCCCGAGCAAGAAGCTTCCCTGCCTTATTACTCTGCTCAAAGTAGTATTGCCTAAGCCAAAGTGCTTTTTTTTGGTGTTCTATCTGAATACAACTCAGAAGAGCTGACCTGGCTCAGGCAAGATCTGTTTGCATCGTTATGTTGGCGGGCTGTGCTTTATGGGCAGTTTCCGCTTGTACCACCTTTGCAAGGAGAGTGTTATATTGTGCTCTTTTCTCCTGACGTAAAGCTGATGTATGTCTAATCAGGACGCACTTATGAGCCTCCCATATTGTGGTATCAGCTAGAGCGTCTCCTGTGTTCAAATGGAAATATTCCTCAATTGTGCTATCAAGTTTCTGTCTCAATGCTTGGTCATCTAATAGGGACTCATCGAGCCGTCACACAAAAGGGGTAACCGGTATCTCAGGCCATTCAATGGTGCATCTCGCTGGTGCATGATCTGGCCAAGTGATTTGACCTATATGGCTGCTGGTCAATAGTCAATTCTCATATATTTCCCATGTGGATGGGAGTAGAAGGTATAATTTTTGGTAGTAGGATGTAGCGTACGCCATATGTCATGAAGGACCAGTTCTCTCATAGATTTAGTAAGGCGTTTCACCACTCTGTGAGAGGTGCTAGATAGGCCGTCAGACGTATCTAGATTGGGGCAGAATGACACATTAAAATCTCCGCCCAGGAAAATAATCCCTTTTTGGGTTTCTAATATTTTGTAGATAAGCTTTTTTTAAAAAAATATCCTGTGCAGTATTTGGGGAGTAGAAGTTGACAAAAGAAACTGATTTACCGTATAAGGTTCCAACTAGGATCAAGAACCTACAATCCGGAAGGGCACCCACCCCATTTTTTTTTGTGGGGCCGGATGCAAAATATGCTACTCAATATTTCTGATTATACCATTTGGGTTCTTTATGTTTAGAAAAAAGCGTCTCCTGAATATACACAATATCTCCTCCCATTCTATGTAAGTCTCTAGTGACAATTGATCTTTTTCCTGGTGTGGGAATTCAGTCGGGTCAGGTAGAGGAGCTAGTGGGTAGGAAGGATGGAGAGAGGGGGAGGAGGAGGAAAAAAAAAAAGGGGGAGGGGGAAAGGTTGAAAAGCTAATTAAATGGGGCAAAGCAAGAGTGAGTGTAAGAGGAAAGTAATGCTCAGAAAAGGAAGCAGAGAAATAAATTCCAGGTTCTAAAATAATAATTAAAAAAAATATAGCGTTTCACTCTATAAGGCAAGAATATAAGTATGACAAAGGGGAGTAGTAACCCTTATACTCTCAGCAAATAAATTTCAAATATATGTTATATAGTTTGTAGGTAAATGCAACCAACAAAAGGCAAAACAAATATTAACATTTCCTGATAACAGAGCGATAAACATTTTAATAAACTATACCATTAATTGGCCTATACATAAAAACAAGTACCACAAGGCAACTCAGGTTTTCTATCAGTCGCAGGACACAATGCCATGGTCTATACCCATATCTGTATGTTATGTGTTTATAATGTTATCATACCATCACTATGGGTTTACTCAGAGGCACACATGATAGGACTATTACATCCTATGCGATTCCTATAAAAATGTGTAGGCACACTTATACTATTAGTGCTGTGTCAGCTAGAGGTGTTATTTAGTTTAAGTGTTTGTATGCAGTGTTCTTCATTGGGCTGCTAATGTCAGGGTAAAGTTCATATATGCCTCATAACACCAATAAGGTGTTGCATTCTGGTCTGTGTCCATAGGACCTTGGCTTTATAAATGGTGGGCAACCAGGCATAATGCCGTGTACCCAAATGATATCTTTTCAGTGAGCCTAGTTTTTTCAACATAAAAATAAGTACATGAGTAAGCATGGTCATCAGTTTGCAAAGTGAGACACCTAGACAGGGCAAGACAATGGGGTATAATCCAGACGCTTAACGTCTGAGTTTCAATTTACCCGCTTAGACTCCCAGGAGGCCCACCCCCATTGTACATTTCTAAACATCAAAGGATTAATATGGGTAGCACATGGGCCCCCGGTGTCCCGCCTAGATGCCCCACAACCAATTCTCATCATGTCTCCATATAGACCTTAAAACAAGCCTAATTAGTGTGCATACTAATACTGAACAGTAACCTTCAAGTTGAAAAAAATGAAAACAATAACCTAGCGCATTTGAAACATAACAGAGGTATTGTTAATAATGTGAATCAGTAGCATCAGCAATGTCTGTTATATAATTATCTCTGTGACTGCAATTAAGCAGCTATTGTCCTGTATACTTCAAAGGACATCTTGTAAGAGCCCAGTGTAACTAATGTAAGTCATTTCCAAGTTTTCAATAGCATATTACATCAGGATGCAAAACAGGTTTTATATATCAATAATAGTAAGCTGTATACTTAGCTGCAGGATGTGAAGATCGCAGTCTCAGGTGTAGCAAAAATTGTGAAAGTCACAAAACAGACATGTGGTCCAAACATATCGTTGTGCAATGTTCTTGGTTCAAGAAAAGGATAGGAGCCTCAAAGCGGCCTTCTACTGGGGAGGTTTCCTTCTTCGTTGTGATTGTCCCCCCGTGTGACGGGCTCTGCAGCAGGGCCAAGAGGCCTGATCTGTGTGCCCATAGCCTGGTTGAAGGCCGGTAGGTCAGATGCTGTTCGGTAAGTAGCTGTAACTCCATCTTTAGAGGCAATTAGACAGGTGGGGAATCCCCACCTGTATTGGATTCTTTGCTCTTTGAGACTTGATGTTATATAGCGCATCTCTCTCCTTTTTTGTAATGTCGCAGGACACAGGTCCGTGTATAACTGGATCTCCACACCCCCATATGTCAGGGGATGTCTGTTTCTGGAGTGCCGGAGTATATCTTTCCTGTCCTTGTATGACAGGAGCTTGACAATGACAATCTTGACAATCTTGGTGGTGCCCTTGCATGTGGTTTGGGTCGTAAGGCTCTGTGGGCCCTCTCTACATGGATGTCCTTAGCTTCAGGGTTATTTTTGATATGTTTAATGAGCCCCTGGATATACTGACTTATCTCTGTCGGAGTCACCAACTCTGGAACCACTCTTATCCTCAGGTTGTTCCGCAGACTTCTATTTTCTAAATCCTCTATCCTGTCAGTAAGATTCAAGACAATCATTTTCTGTGACTGCATGCAGCTGGAAGTGTGCTGTAAATCAGAGCGCAGTGACTCTTGTGATTCTTCAACAAGCGTGACTCTGTGGTCTATAGTAGCAATATCCTTTTTAAGTTCGCCAAACATGCGTTTCAGCTCTAACATGGCCTCTTTTATGTCATTTTTGGATGACAGATGTCTAATATCTTCCTTTGTGAAATAATCACACTGTATAGGTTCTGGATTGTGCAAAGTGACTGCGTCAGTCAGCCCAGTAGAGTCTGATGCATCTTTATGGGAACAGTGGGCTGCATCACTTGGAATCAAGTAGTTTTCCATATTTGATGAGTGCAGGCTCTTGGGTGGCTTAGGGCCTCTCCTATTTGACATGTCTATTGGGCCTGTAGGTTATAATCAGTGGCAATGGAGATGAGTAACCCTTTTAAAAATGAGCCGTCTTCTCAAGTGTGTGTCTGTTGCAATGTGATCAATATTTGTTAGTTCAGCTGCACATCCAGAAAAGTTTTCTTTGGGCCACGTGACCTGTATTATGGTACCTCAGAATATCACTGCAATCAAATCTGGCCGTAACTGTTTTATGTCTCAAAATTTGCTATGGTGGCCTTCTTTCAAGTAGGTGTGTGTCCGTTTTGTTATAACCCTGTAGCCTATTGCTGAGTAACTGCTGTTAATGTGACCCAAGACTCAGCTCCTGTGCTATTTTAGGGCCTAATAAATTGTGCGTCACAATACCGCCACTCACAGTTCCCTTCGTCCAGAGTCTGAGGCTGCTATCTCGTTTCTGATGTTGGCACTTTTGCGGTTATGATCGCTGGCTAGTCAGAGGC
Source organism: Bombina bombina (assembly GCF_027579735.1). NCBI lineage: Eukaryota > Metazoa > Chordata > Amphibia > Anura > Bombinatoridae > Bombina > Bombina bombina. Next base: position 300,403,446 of record NC_069501.1, read on the forward strand.
CTCAGAGGTTGCCGCAATTCTCTTTTAACTCTGCTGTTACTGGTTAGGCTCAGGCGTATGTGTCCCCTCAGTGTCGATCACCGCTTCTGAGAATGGGCTCCGCGCAGCAGTGCACTGCTCCAGCACCGGTCCCCGGCTGTTCCGGTTGGTTTCTTGCTAACAGGCTCAGGTATAGTGATCCGAAGCTAACGGTGTACTGTGGTTTTCCCGCACAGTCACAGTAGGCCTCACCACACGTTTGGTCGGATATAACTGCCCACAAAGCCTGACCTGATCACCGCTCTAGTATATGAAGTCTCCTCTATTAGATATGCTTGGTTTGAGTAATTAAAGTGCAGATGATTGCATTTAGCCTTATGCTGAGAGTAATTAGGTGTCAGAGCACTATCAATGTGCGGCCATCAGTAATCGTGGCCAGGCTCCGCCCCCCAATCTGAATATTTTTATGCCCCCTTGGTGGTCTTGATTGCAACTGAAGTTATAACATATTAATAAACACATACAGTTTTACCTCTACAGAAAATAACTATTAAATACTTCCCTTTAGATCTGAGCACTGGAGAGTTTGGGAGGTGGTTACAGTTATACTACAGAGCTGTTCTTTCTTTGCTAATGCATGAGTATGAGATTTGCCTTCTTCATTTGATATTGGTTTCTTACACTATTCCATATGCTGAGTGGGTAATAAAACATAATTTATGTAAGAACTTACCTGATAAATTCATTTCTTTCATATTGGCAAGAGTCCATGAGCAAGTGACGTATGGGATATACAATCCTACCAGGAGGGGCAAAGTTTCCCAAGCCTCAAAATGCCTATAAATAACACCTCCCACCACACCCACAACTCAGTTTAATGAATAGCCAAGAAGTGAGGTGATAAAAATAAGGAGTAAAAAAACATACAAAAAGAGGAACTTGAAATATAATTGTGCTTATATACAAAAAATCATAACCACCATAAAAAGGGTGGGCCTCATGGACTCTTGCCAATATGAAATAAATGAATTTATCAGGTAAGTTCTTACATAAATTAGGTTTTCTTTCATGTAATTGGCAAGAGTCCATGAGCTAGTGACATATGGGATAGAAATACCCAAGATGTGGAAGTCCACAGAAGAGTCACTAGAGAGGGAGGGATAAAAAAAAATAACAGCTATTTCCGCTGAGTCAATTAAATCCAACCAAAAAAAGATTTTTTTTTTTAAAAACTTAAATCAGAAGCACAAGAATCAAACTGAGACAGCTGCCTGAAGAAATTTTCTACCAAAGACTGATTCTGAAGAAGCAAATATATCAAAATGGTAAAATGTAGTAAATGTATGCAAAGAAGTATGCAAGAAGAACAAGTTGCTGCTTTGCAAATCTGATGAACTGAAGCTTCATTCTGAAAAGCCCAAGAAGTGGCGACTTATCTAGTAGAATGAGCTGTAATTCTCTTATGCGGAGACTGTCCCGCCTCCAAATAAGTCTTGTGAATCAAAAGCTTTAACCAAGATGCCAAAGAAATGGCAGAGGCTTTCTGACCTTTCCTGGAACCAGAAAAAAACAACAAATAGACTAGAAGTCTTTCTGAAAGCCTTAGTAGCTTCGATATAGTATTTCAAAGCTCTTGCAATATCTAAAGAATGTAAAGATCTTTCAAGAGCATTCTTACACAAAGAGGGAACAACAATTTCCCTACTAATGCTTTTAGAATTCACAACCTTAGGAATAAATTTAAACGAGGTGCGCAAAACAGCTTTATCCTGATGGAAAATCAGAAAAGGAGACTCGCAAAAGAGAGCAGACAATTCAGAAAATCTTCTAGCAGAAGAGATAGCCAAAAGGAACAACACTTTCCAAGAAAGTAGTTTAATATCCAAAGAATGCATAGGCTCAAAAGGAGGAGCCTGCAAAGCCTTCAAAACCAAATTAAGACTCCAAGGAGGAGAGATTGATTTAATAACAAGCTTGATAAGAACCAAAGCCTAAACAAAACAGTGAACAACAGGAAGTTTAGCAATCTTTCTATGAAATAAAACAGAAAGAGCAGAGATTTGTGCCTTCAAAGTACTTGCAGACAAACCTTTATACAAGCATCCTGAAGAAACTGTAAAATTCTAGGAATTCTAAAAGAATGCCAAGAGAATTTATGAAAAACACCATTAAATATAGCCTTTCCATACCCGATAATAAATCTTCCTTGAAACAGACTTACGAGCCTGTATTATAGTATTAATCACTGAGTCAGAGAAATCACTATGACCAAGCACTAAGCGTTCAATTTCCAAACCTTCAAATTTAGCAATTTGAGATGCTAATGGAAAAACTTGAGACAGAAGGTCTGGCCTTAAAGGAAGTGGTCAAGTTTGGCAACTGGACATCCGGACAAGATCCGCATAACAAAACCTGTAAGGCCATGCTGATGCTATCAGAAACACATGTGATTGTTACATTATGATCTTGGAGATCACCCTTGGAAGAAGAACTTCCAAGGGGAGGAAAAATGTAAGCAGGTTGGTAAAACCAAGAAACTGCTAACGCATCCACCATCTCCGCCTTAGGATCCCTGGACCTGGAAAGGTACCTGGGAAGCTTCATGTTTAGATGAGAAGCCATCAGATCTATTTCGGGAAGACCCCACATCTCAACAATCTGACAAAACACATCTGGATGGAGAGACCACTCCCCTGGATGTAAAGACTGACAGCTGAGATAATCCGCTTCCCAATTGTCTACACCTGGGATATGTACCGCAGAAATTAGACAGGAGTTGGATTCCGCCCAAGAAAGTATCCAAGATACTTCTTTCATCGCTAAAGGACTGCAAGTCCCCCCTTGATGATTGATATATGCCACAGTTGTGATATTTTCTGTCTGAAAATGAATTAATGATTCTCTCTTTAACCCTTTGCATGCTAATGATGGCTCTGAGCCATCACAGTTTCCCACTCTGGTGCTAATGATTGCTCAGAGCCGTCACTAGCACTCTCCCACCTTGAGGGAAATCTAGGGGCTCCTACCCGCTCCTATCCCAGCGATCGTGCCTGTAGAGTGACAGGCATCGCCGGGGCTTCCCATTTTGCCTGGTGACATCACGCACAATAACGTGATTACGTCACCACGCAACTTTATTTATACTTAACAATGTTAAGTATAGGAGCAGGGGTCATGCTGCTTAGAAGCCTGTATCTCAGGCATCTAAGCAGCTACAGACCACCAAGACACACCATTGGAAAGGTAATCGCCTAACCTTTCAAACTGTGTGAGTCTTGGGGGTCTGAAAAAAAAAAGTTTGTTCAAAAAATAATAAAATTAAAAAAAAAAACTTAAAAAAATCTTAGCACCCAGGTGGGAAAGTGCTTAGCACTCAAAGGGTTAATAGAGGCCAAGCCTGAAGAGCCTTGAAAATAGCATGGAGTTCTAAAATATTGATTGGTAACCTCACCTCTTGAGGATTCCAAATTCCTTGTGCTGTCAGAGACCCCCAAACAGCTCCCCAAACTGTGAGACTTGCATCTGTTAAAATCACAGTCCAGGAAGGATGAACAAAAGAGGCCCCTTGAATAATCCGATGATGGTCTAACCACCAAGTCAGAGAGAGTTGAGTGTTGGGATTTAAGAATATCAATTGTGATTATCCGAGTATAATCCCTGCACCATTGATTCAGCATGCAAAGCTGCAGAGGTCTCATATGAAAACGAGCAAAGGGGATCGCTTCCGATGCTGCAGTCATGAGACCTAAAAACTTTCATGCACTTAGCCACTGAAGGGAATGATCAAGTCTGAAGGTTTAGACAGGTTGAAACCAACTTCAAACGTCTCTTGTCAGAGTTATGGACACTAAATCTATCTGGAAACCTAAAAAGGTGACCCTTGTCTGAGGAACCAAGAAACTCTTTGGTAAATTGATCCTCCAACCATGTCTTTGAAGAAACAACTCAAGTTGATTTGTGTGAGATTCTGCTAAATGAAAAGATTGAGCCAGTACCAAGATATCGTCCAAATAAGCAAATACCACAATACCCTGGCTCTCTGATTACAGATAGAAGGGCACCAAGAACCTTCTAAAAGATTTTTGGAGCTGTCGCTAGGCCAAATGGAATAGCAACAAATTGGTAATGCTTGTCTAGAAAAGAGAATCTCAGAAACCGATAGTGGTCTCGATGAATCGGAATGTGAAGATATGCATCTTGTAAGTCTATTGAGGACATGTAATGACCTTGCTGAACAAAAGGCAGAATAGTCCTTATAGTCACCATCTTGAAAGTTGGGACCCTTACAAATTGATTCAAAAACTTCAGATCCAGAACTGGTCTGAATTAATTTTCCTTCTTCGGGATAATGAATAGATTTGAATAAAAACCCAGACCCTATTCCAGAAGTGGAACTGGTACAATTACACCTGAAAGCTCCAGATCTGAAACACACTTCAGAAAGGCCTGGGCTTTCACAGGATTTTTTGGAACGTGAGAGAGAAAGAAATCTTATTCTGAAACCTATTCGATACCCCTGAGAGACAATATACTGAATCCAATGATTCTGAACGGAACCTGCCCAAACATCTTGAAATAATTTCTATCTGCCCCCCACCAGTAGAACTTCATGCAGTCTTGGGGGCTGGCTTTGGTTTCTTATAAGGATTGGATTTATTCCAACTCAAAGATGGCTTCCAATTGGAGCCCGAGTCCTTAGGGGAAGGGGTTGTTTTCTGTTCTCTATTCTGACGAAAGGAACAAAACCTATTAGAAGTTTTAGATTTACCCTTTAGACTTTTTATCTTGGGTCAAAAAACTCCCTTCCCCCAGTAATAGTGGAAATAATAGAATCCAACTGGGAACCAAATAAATTATTACCCTGGAATGATAGAGATAGAAACCTAGATTTAGATACCATGTCAGCTTTTTATGATTTGAGCCATACAGTTATTCTAGCTAAAATAGCCAAAGACATAGATTTAACAACAATCTTGATATAAAAAATAGCATTACAGATAAAATGATAAGCATGTTGAAGCAAACAAACAATGCTATGTAAATCAGAATCTTTTTCCCGTTGTGCTAAGCTATTGAACCAAAATGTTGATGCAGCCGCAACATCAGCCATAGAAATAAAGAAGGAACAAAAGAAGTACCAAGCTTAGACCATTCCTTAGCAATCACTTCAGAAATAACATCAGGAACAGGGAAGCAGTCACAGGAGGTTTATAGACGGAATTTAAACGTTTACTGGATTTATTATCAAGAGGACCAGACTCCTCAATATCCAAAGTTATCAACACTTCTTTTACCAAGGAACGAAGATACTGAATCATAAAAAGATAAGATGATTTATCAGTATCAATGTCTGAAGTAGGATCTTCTGAGTCAGAGAAATCCTCATCAGAGGAGGATATATTAGTATGTTGTCAGTCATTACAAATTTCATCAGTAGTATGAGAAGTATTAAAAAACCTTTTATGTTTATTTGAAGGCGGAATAGCAGACATAGCCTTCTGTATCGCATCAGCAATATAATTTTTCATATAAACAGGTATATCATGTACTTTAGATGTTGAGGGAATAACAGATACTGTACTAGCACTAATAGAAACATTTTCTGCATGCAAAAGCTTATCATGACAACTGTTGCATACTACTGCTGGAGATATAATCTCCACTAGCTTACAACGGATACACTTAGCTTTGGTAAAACTGAGTTCAGGCAGCATGGTTCCTATAGCAGCTTCTGAGACAGGATCAGATGGAGACACCTTGTAAAATGTAAAAGAAATAAATAAAATTTAAACAAAAATATCTTATTTCCACATATAGCGGTTTACGGAATGGGAAAAAAATCAAATGCTGAAATTGGCAAAAAAGCAAATAGCATAGCCCTCTGAGCATAAAGAAGGCAAGGAGCATATAGGAAGCGAGGTAAAATAAAACTAAATATTTTGGCGGCAAGTATGATGCACAAGGCAAAAGGAAGTTGAAAAAAATTTTGGCGCCAAAAAACATCCGGAAATGACTCAACTCGCGTCATAACAAACACAATTTTGTGCCAAACAACCTGGCATCAATTAAGACGCAGGAAATGATGAACTTTTATCATTATAGATGCACATTGGTGCCAAAAAATTATCGTGCCAAGAATGACGCAATACATAATAGCATTTTGCGCCATTGCAAGCCTATATTGCCCGCAAGATTTTAAAGAGAAAACAAGACAAATTGGAAAAAAAACTATACCCCAGGTAAGACGAAATTCCTAAAACATGATTCCCATAATGAAACTGCCAGACTGCAAAGGGAAATAAACATAGACCTGACTTATGGCAAATATAAGTAAATACATATAATTAGAACTTTATATAAATACATAAAGCACCAACCATAGCTGAGAGTGTCTTAAATAATGATACATACTTACTGAAAGACACCTATCCACATATAGCAGATAGCCAAACCAGTACTGAAAACTATCAGCAGAGGTAATGGTGTAAGAGTATATCATCGATCTGAAAAGGGAGGTAGGAGATGAATCCCTACGATCTAAAACATAGAACCCTTGAAAAGATATTTCGTGAGAAAAAACATAAAAAAAATCAATAGGCAATACCCTCTTCACATCCCTCTGACAAACACAGTACTCAGAGGAATTGGGCTTCAGAATGCTTAGAAGCGCTTATCATAGAAGAAATCATAGAAATAAAGCACAAACTTACTTCACCGCCTCCATAGGAGGCAAAGTTCATAAAACTGAGTTGTGGGTGTGGTGGGAGGTGTATTTATAGGCATTTTGAGGTTTGGGAAACTTTGCCCTTCCTGGTAGGATTGTATATCCCATACGTCACTAGCTCATGGACATGAAAATAGCCAATTACATGAAAGAAAATGAAATTTCTTTTTAACTGATTAGTCCATAAATGTTTGTACCAAAATATTTCAGATCACCATAAGTAATCATAATCAAATGAACTATGGAAATTTATCATCTGGGATTTCTTGTTTTTAGACTATTTCGAACTTTTTTAGAAGTAAGAGAAAGAAACTCTTTTTCTGATCCAAAAAGACAATCTTCTCCCAATACTCCAAATGTAATATATAAAGGTACATTTTCTAAATACAATTCTAGAAGAGAGGTAACTTTCTAAATAGTAAAGGATACTGAGGCAGGTGAGTTTAAACTTCCATTTTCTTGGCTCACCCTTCAAAAAATACACCAATGAGATAAAGCAAAACAATATACAAAATGGTAAGCACCAACAACTTTCAATCCACACAATATTTTAAAAAGCACAACATAAAAATGAGAGAAAACATAATCACTTAAAAGTTCTGTTTGGATTAAATATGAATGTCTAAACATCTCTCTCACAAACACACACACAAAACAGAACATGAAATAGATCTGAAAATGGTCACAATATTTTTACTTTTTCTACTCCAGAAGCAGTGAATTGGCATTCAGGGCTAAAAACATAATTTATGTAAGAACTTACCTGATAAATTCATTTCTTTCATATTAGCAAGAGTCCATGAGCTAGTGACGTATGGGATATACATTCCTACCAGGAGGGGCAAAGTTTCCCAAACCTCAAAATGCCTATAAATACACCCCTCACCACACCCACAATTCAGTTTAACGAATAGCCAAGAAGTGGGGTGATAAAAAAGTGCGAAAGCATATAAAATAAGGAATTTGAATAATTGTGCTTTATACAAAATCATAACCACCACAAAAAAAGGGCGGGCCTCATGGACTCTTGCTAATATGAAAGAAATGAATTTATCAGGTAAGTTCTTACATAAATTATGTTTTCTTTCATGTAATTAGCAAGAGTCCATGAGCTAGTGACGTATGGGATAATGACTACCCAAGAAGTGGATCTTTCCACACAAGAGTCACTAGAGAGGGAGGGATAAAATAAAGACAGCCAATTCCTGCTGAAAATAATCCACACCCAAAATAAAGTGTAACGAAAAACATAAGCAGAAGATTCAAACTGAAACCGCTGCCTGAAGTACTTTTCCACCAAAAATTGCTTCAGAAGAAGAAAATACATCAAAATGGTAGAATTTAGTAAAAGTATGCAAAGAGGACCAAGTTGCTGCTTTGCAAATCTGGTCAACCGAAGCTTCATTCCTAAACGCCCAGGAAGTAGAAACTGACCTAGTAGAATGAGCTGTAATTCTCTGAGGCGGAGTTTTACCCGACTCAACATAGGCAAGATGAATTAAAGATTTGAACCAAGATGCCAAAGAAATGGCAGAAGCTTTCTGGCCTTTTCTAGAACCGGAAAAGATAACAAATAGACTAGAAGTCTTACGAAAAGATTTCGTAGCTTCAACATAATATTTCAAAGCTCTAACAACATCCAAAGAATGCAACGATTTCTCCTTAGAATTCTTAGGATTAGGACATAATGAAGAAACCACAATTTCTCTACTAATGTTGTTGGAATTCACAACTTTAGGTAAAAATTCAAAAGAAGTTCGCAACACCGCCTTATCCTGATGAAAAATCAGAAAAGGAGACTCACAAGAAAGAGCAGATAATTCAGAAACTCTTCTGGCAGAAGAGATGGCCAAAAGGAACAAAACTTTCCAAGAAAGTAATTTAATGTCCAATGAATGCATAGGTTCAAACGGAGGAGCTTGAAGAGCTCCCAGAACCAAATTCAAACTCCAAGGAGGAGAAATTGACTTAATGACAGGTTTTATACGAACCAAAGCTTGTACAAAACAATGAATATCAGGAAGAATAGCAATCTTTCTGTGAAAAAGAACAGAAAGAGCAGAGATTTGTCCTTTCAAAGAACTTGCGGACAAACCCTTATCTAAACCATCCTGAAGGAACTGTAAAATTCTCGGTATTCTAAAAGAATGCCAGGAAAAATGATGAGAAAGACACCAAGAAATATAAGTCTTCCAGACTCTATAATATATCTCTCGAGATACAGATTTACGAGCCTGTAACATAGTATTAATCACAGAGTCAGAGAAACCTCTTTGACTAAGAATCAAGCGTTCAATCTCCATACCTTTAAATTTAAGGATTTCAGATCCTGATGGAAAAAAGGACCTTGTGACAGAAGGTCTGGTCTTAACGGAAGAGTCCACGGTTGGCAAGAGGCCATCCGGACAAGATCCGCATACCAAAACCTGTGAGGCCATGCCGGAGCTACCAGCAGAACAAACGAGCATTCCTTCAGAATCTTGGAGATTACTCTTGGAAGAAGAACTAGAGGCGGAAAGATATAGGCAGGATGATACTTCCAAGGAAGTGATAATGCATCCACTGCCTCCGCCTGAGGATCCCGGGATCTGGACAGATACCTGGGAAGTTTCTTGTTTAGATGGGACGCCATCAGATCTATTTCTGGAAGTTCCCACATTTGAACAATCTGAAGAAATACCTCTGGGTGAAGAGACCATTCGCCCGGATGCAACGTTTGGCGACTGAGATAATCCGCTTCCCAATTGTCTACACCTGGGATATGAACCGCAGAGATTAGACAGGAGCTGGATTCCGCCCAAACCAAAATTCGAGATACTTCTTTCATAGCCAGAGGACTGTGAGTCCCTCCTTGATGATTGATGTATGCCACAGTTGTGACATTGTCTGTCTGAAAACAAATGAACAATTCTCTCTTCAGAAGAGGCCAAAACTGAAGAGCTCTGAAAATTGCACGGAGTTCCAAAATATTGATCGGTAATCTCACCTCCTGAGATTCCCAAACTCCTTGTGCCGTCAGAGATCCCCACACAGCTCCCCAACCTGTGAGACTTGCATCTGTTGAAATTACAGTCCAGGTCGGAAGCACAAAAGAAGCCCCCTGAATTAAACGATGGTGATCTGTCCACCATGTTAGAGAGTGTCGAACAATCGGTTTTAAAGATATTAATTGAGATATCTTCGTGTAATCCTTGCACCATTGCTTCAGCATACAGAGCTGAAGAGGTCGCATGTGAAAACGAGCAAAGGGGATCGCGTCCGATGCAGCAGTCATAAGACCTAGAATTTCCATGCATAAGGCTACCGAAGGGAATGATTGTGACTGAAGGTTTCGACAAGCTGTAATCAACTTTAGACGTCTCTTGTCTGTTAAAGACAGAGTCATGGACACTGAATCCATCTGGAAACCCAGAAAGGTTACCCTTGTCTGAGGAATCAAAGAACTTTTTGGTAAATTGATCCTCCAACCATGATCTTGAAGAAACCACACAAGTCGATTCGTATGAGATTCTGCTAAATGTAAAGACTGAGCAAGTACCAAGATATCGTCCAAATAAGGAAATACCACAATACCCTGTTCTCTGATTACAGACAGCAGGGCACCGAGAACCTTTGTAAAAATTCTTGGAGCTGTAGCTAGGCCAAACGGCAGAGCCACAAACTGGTAATGCTTGTCCAGAAACGAGAATCTCAGGAACTGATAATGATCTGGATGAATCGGAATATGCAGATATGCATCCTGTAAATCTATTGTGGACATATAATTCCCTTGCTGAACAAAAGGTAAGATAGTCCTTACAGTTACCATCTTGAACGTTGGTATCCTTACATAACGATTCAATATTTTTAGATCCAGAACTGGTCTGAAAGAATTATCCTTCTTTGGTACAATGAAGAGATTTGAATAAAACCCCATCCCCTGTTCCGGAACTGGAACTGGCATAATTACTCCAGTCAATTCTAGATCTGAAACACATTTCAGAAATGCTTGAGCTTTTACTGGATTTACTGGGACACGGGAAAGAAAAAATCTCTTTGCAGGAGGTCTCAACTTGAAACCAATTCTGTACCCTTCTGAAACAATGCTCTGAATCCAAAGATTGTGAACAGAATTGATCCAAATTTCCTTGAAAAAACGTAACCTGCCCCCTACCAGCTGAGCTGGAATGAGGGCCGCACCTTCATGTGGACTTAGAAGCAGGCTTTGCCTTTCTAGCTGGCTTGGATTTATTCCAGACTGGAGATGGTCTCCAAACTGAAACTGCTCCTGAGGATGAAGGATCAGGCTTTTGTTCTTTGTTGAAACGAAAGGAACGAAAATGATTATTAGCCCTGTTTTTACCTTTAGATTTTTTATCCTGTGGTAAAAAAGTTCCTTTCCCACCAGTAACAGTTGAAATAATGGAATCCAACTGAGAACCAAATAATTTGTTACCCTGGAAAGAAATGGAAAGTAAAGTTGATTTAGAAGCCATATCAGCATTCCAAGTTTTAAGCCATAAAGCTCTTCTAGCTAAAATAGCTAGAGACATAAACCTGACATCAACTCTGATAATATTAAAAATGGCATCACAGATAAAATTATTAGCATGTTGAAGAAGAATAATAATATCATGAGAATCACGATGTGTTACTTGTTGCGCTAAAGTTTCCAACCAAAAAGTTGAAGCTGCAGCAACATCAGCCAAAGATATAGCAGATCTAAGAAGATTACCTGAACACAGATAAGCTTTTCTTAGAAAGGACTCAATTTTCCTATCTAGAGGATCCTTAAACGAAGTACCATCTGACGTAGGAATAGTAGTACGTTTAGCAAGGGTAGAAATAGCCCCATCAACTTTAGGGATCTTGTCCCAAAATTCTAATCTGTCAGACGGCACAGGATATAATTGCTTAAAACGTTTAGAAGGAGTAAATGAATTACCCAAATTATCCCATTCTTTGGAAATTACTGCAGAAATAGCATCAGGGACAGGAAAAACTTCTGGAATAACTACAGGAGATTTAAAAACCTTATTTAAACGTTTAGATTTAGTATCAAGAGGATCAGAATCCTCTATTTCTAAAGCAATTAGGACTTCTTTAAGTAAAGAACGAATAAATTCCATTTTAAATAAATATGAAGATTTATCAGCATCAACTTCTGAGACAGAATCCTCTGAACCAGAGGAATCATCAGAATCAGAATGATGATGTTCAGTTAAAAATTCATCTGTAGGGAGAGAAGTTTTAAAAGATTTTTTACGTTTACTAGAAGGAGAAATAACAGACATAGCCTTCTTTATGGATTCAGAAACAAAATCTCTTATATTATCAGGAACATTCTGCACCTTAGTTGTTGAAGGAACTGCAACAGGCAATGGTACTTTACTAAAGGAAATATTATCTGCTTTAACAAGTTTGTCATGACAATCAATACAAACAACAGCTGGAGGAATAGCTACCAAAAGTTTACAGCAGATACACTTAGCTTTGGTAGATTCAGCACTTGACAGCGATTTTCCTGTAGTATCTTCTGACTCAGATGCAACGTGAGACATCTTGCAATATGTAAGAGAAAAAACAACATATATATAAAGCAAAATTGATCAAATTCCTTAAATGACAGTTTCAGGAATGGGAAAAAATGCCAAAGAACAAGCTTCTAGCAACCAGAAGCAATAAAAAATGAGACTTAAATAATGTGGAGACAAAAGTGACGCCCATATTTTTTCGCGCCAAATAAGACGCCCACATTATTTGGCGCCTAAATGCTTTTTGGCGCCAAAAATGACGCCACATCCGGAACGCCGACATTTTTGGCGCAAAATAACGTCAAAAAAATGACGCAACTTCCGGCGACACGTATGACGCCGGAAACGGAAATAGAATTTTTGCGCCAAAAAAGTCCGCGCCAACAATGACGCAATAAAATGAAGCATTTTCAGCCCCCGCGAGCCTAACAGCCCACAGGGAAAAAGTCAAATTTAAGGTAAGAAAAATGTTAAATTAAAATGCATTATCCCAAATATGAAACTGACTGTCTGAAAATAAGGAAAGTTGAACATTCTGAGTCAAGGCAAATAAATGTTTGAATACATATATTTAGAACTTTATAAAAAAAGTGCCCAACCATAGCTAGGAGTGTCACAGAAAATAAGACTTACTTACCCCAGGACACTCATCTACATATAGCAGATAGCCAAACCAGTACTGAAACAAGAATCAGCAGAGGTAATGGTATATATAAGAGTATATCGTCGATCTGAAAAGGGAGGTAAGAGATGAATCTCTACGACCGATAACAGAGAACCTATGAAATAGACCCCTTAGAAGGAGATCACTGCATTCAAATAGGCAATACTCTCCTCACATCCCTCTGACATTCACTGCACGCTGAGAGGAAAACCGGGCTCCAACTTGCTGCGGAGCGCATATCAACGTAGAATCTAGCACAAACTTACTTCACCACCTCCATCGGAGGCAAAGTTTGTAAAACTGAATTGTGGGTGTGGTGAGGGGTGTATTTATAGGCATTTTGAGGTTTGGGAAACTTTGCCCCTCCTGGTAGGAATGTATATCCCATACGTCACTAGCTCATGGACTCTTGCTAATTACATGAAAGAAAAGCTTTTTCATCTCCTTAGAAAAGTTGGACTATATATGGCTTCTGCCTGCATAGTTTGATAAACATGATAGAGCCTGATTAGTACTTGTACCACATATAAAATAATACAGTGCATGCAAATATCTGGAGTTCAAGTTAAACATATCAGAACAACAAAACTACAGATTTATATTAATCCAATACAGAATTAATAATAGCATATGAAGCCATGCAATCTATATAGTCACCAAAGGTGAAAGAGGGAAATGATTAGAGTAGGTTAAGAATGAATTTATTTAATTTAGAGGATGTGTGGTTTAAGCATTTTCATTTTTATCCTGCTAGATATGGGAGGTCTGTTAAAAGATTCGAACAGTAGAGCAGCCAATAAAGAATCAGCTTAGTATTTGAAAATAAAATGGAATGTAGGGAGAAGATTTAGAAGAATGGAGAAGTAAGGCATGCCAATAATAAAAGGAAGACATTTCCACAAATAAAGTAGTGCCATTGGCCCTCTGTACAGTAATGTCAATAATGAGGCAAGAGTAAAGATGATTTTTCTATATATGTTAAATGTAGTTTTGACATTGTAGATACATGGCATGGAGATGTGTCTAGTTTTGAAAATGAAATTGGAGAGGCAGCAGAGTTAGTGGGAATTGAGACCCTGGACATTAGAAAGTTTAGGCCAGAAAGCAGGAATTGTTGAAGTAAAAACTTTAATAGAAGTTAGAAACAAGACTGGATAGCTAAGAGTATTAAAACAGAAAATGAGACAGCCAGGCAGAATGTGGAGAATACAGATATATTGAATGGTCTTTGTGGCTGAAGAGGTTAAGTAATGGAGCAGCAGTATATACTGCAGATGCACTAAGAGGATGGCCTAAGTTCACATCCAGGTGTCCATACTTAATTTAGCTTACCAAACAATTTACAAGGAAAAAAAAAAGTCTAACACGAATATCCCCCATTCCACATGAGAATAAAACATTGCCATGTTTCACCCATGTAAATCTGTAGGAAGCTAAAAACTATCCCAAATTCTACTCATATGTCTTAAAAAAAAAGTCAAAAGCTGAAAAAAGTAGTGTAAATGGCTTTAAAAAAAAAAAGAAAAAAAAAACAACAACAAAAAAACAAACGAATCAAGGTTCAAAAGAAGAAGATAGTCTAAACAGTGCAAATACAGAACATCAATTGTGCAGTACAAATAAGCATTACACAGGAACATACCAGGGCACTAAAACCCAGAAATGACAAATTATCACTACCAGAATATGAAACAATTTTTTTTTTTTTAATAACAAAACAATATCCATAGCACATGCAGGCATAGGAGAAAATGGAACCTCAATAATTTAACAGTGAAACAAAAACATGTATAAATGATGACACTACATTATTATTGTAGATTCTATGTTCATATATTACCTTTAAGGGAAGAATAAACTGGTATTCTACCAACATACCGTATATTGTATATTTTTTTTTTGTAGTTTGCAGAAATTTATATTTACCTTCATAACATTTACAAAAGGATTCAAAATTCCTCCTCTTTACCTGGCACAAAAAGGATAGCACCTCCTATGCTTGTTTAGTCATTTACTTCCTCTCCTGCTATAAAAAACATAATTTATGTAAGAACTTACCTGATAAATTCATTTCTTTCATATTAGCAAGAGTCCATGAGCTAGTGACGTATGGGATATACATTCCTACCAGGAGGGGCAAAGTTTCCCAAACCTCAAAATGCCTACAAATACACCCCTCACCACACCCACAAATCAGTTTAACGAATAGCCAAGAAGTGGGGTGATAAGAAAAAAGTGCGAAGCATAAAAAATAAGGAATTGGAATAATTGTGCTTTATACAAAAAATCATAACCACCACAAAAAGGGTGGGCCTCATGGACTCTTGCTAATATGAAAGAAATGAATTTATCAGGTAAGTTCTTACATAAATTATGTTTTCTTTCATGTAATTAGCAAGAGTCCATGAGCTAGTGACGTATGGGATAATGACTACCCAAGATGTGGATCTTTCCACGCAAGAGTCACTAGAGAGGGAGGGATAAAATAAAGACAGCCAATTCCGCTGAAAAATAATCCACACCCAAAATAAAGTTGAAATTTATAATGAAAAAAACTGAAAATATAAGCAGAAGATTCAAACTGAAACAGCTGCCTGAAGTACTTTTCTACCAAAAACAGCTTCAGAAGAAGAAAACACATCAAAATGGTAGAATTTAGTAAAAGTATGCAAAGAAGACCAAGTTGCTGCTTTGCAAATCTGATCAACCGAAGCTTCATTCCTAAATGCCCAGGAAGTAGAAACTGACCTAGTAGAATGAGCTGTAATCCTTTGAGGCGGAGTTTAACCCGACTCGACATAAGCATGATGAATTAAAGATTTCAACCAAGATGCCAAAGAAATGGCAGAGGCCTTCTGACCTTTGAACCGGAAAAAATAACAAATAGACTAGAAGTCTTTCGGAAATTCTTAGTAGCTTCAACATAATATTTCAAAGCTCTAACTACATCCAAAGAATGCAATGATTTATCCTTAGAATTCTTAGGATTAGGACATAATGAAGGAACCACAATTTCTCTACTAATGTTGTTGGAATTCACAACCTTAGGTAAAAATTCAAAAGAAGTTCGCAACACCGCCTTATCCTGATGAAAAATCAGAAAAGGAGACTCACAAGAAAGAGCAGATAATTCAGAAACTCTTCTGGCAGAAGAGATGGCCAAAAGGAACAAAACTTTCCAAGAAAGTAATTTAATGTCCAACGAATGCATAGGTTCAAACGGAGGAGCTTGAAGAGCCCCCAGAACCAAATTCAAACTCCAAGGAGGAGAAATTGACTTAATGACAGGTTTTATACGAACCAAAGCTTGTACAAAACAATGAATATCAGGAAGATTAGCAATCTTTCTGTGAAAAAGAACAGAAAGAGCAGAGATTTGTCCTTTCAAGGAACTTGCAGACAAACCTTTCTCCAAACCATCCTGAAGAAACTGTAAAATTCTCGGAATTCTAAAAGAATGCCAGGAAAAATGATGAGAAAGACACCAAGAAATATAAGTCTTCCAGACTCTATAATATATCTCCCTAGATACAGATTTATGAGCCTGTAACATAGTATTAATCACAGAGTCAGAGAAACCTCTTTGACTAAGAATCAAGCGTTCAATCTCCATACCTTTAAATTTAAGGATTTGAGATCCTGATGGAAAAAAGGACCTTGCGACAGAAGGTCTGGTCTTAACGGAAGAGTCCACGGTTGGCAAGAGGCCATCCGGACAAGATCCGCATACCAAAACCTGTGAGGCCATGCTGGAGCTACCAGCAGAACAAACGAGCATTCCTTCAGAATCTTGGAGATAACCTTTGGAAGAAGAACTAGAGGCGGAAAGATATAAGCAGGATGATACTTCCAAGGAAGTGACAATGCATCCACTGCTTCCGCTTGAGGATCCCTGGATCTGGACAGATACCTGGGAAGTTTCTTGTTTAGATGAGAGGCCATCAGATCTATTTCTGGAAGTCCCCACATTTGGACAATCTGAAGAAATACCTCTGGGTGAAGAGACCATTCGCCCGGATGCAACGTTTGGCGACTGAGATAATCTGCTTCCCAATTGTCTATACCTGGGATATGAACCGCAGAAACTAGACAGGAGCTGGATTCTGCCCAAACCAGAATTTGAGATACTTCTTTCATAGCCAGAGGGCTGTGAGTCCCTCCTTGATGATTGATGTATGCCACAGTTGTGACATTGTCTGTCTGAAAACAAATGAACGATTCTCTCTTCAGAAGAGGCCAAGACTGAAGAGCTCTGAAAATTGCACGGAGTTGCAAAATATTGATCGGTAATCTCACCTCCTGAGATTCCCAAACCCCTTGTGCCGTCAGAGACCCCCACACAGCTCCCCAACCTGTAAGACTTGCATCTGTTGAGATTACAGTCCAGGTCGGAAGAACAAAAGAAGCCCCCTGAACTAAACTATGGTGATCTGTCCACCACGTCAGAGAGTGTCGTACAATCGGTTTTAAAGATATTAATTGAGATATCTTTGTGTAATCCCTGCACCACTGGTTCAGCATACAGAGCTGAAGAGGTCGCATGTGAAAACGAGCAAAGGGTATCGCATCCGATGCAGCAGTCATAAGACCTAGAATTTCCATGCATAAGGCTACCGAAGGGAATGATTGTGACTGAAGGTTTCGACAAGCTGATATCAATTTTAGACGTCTCTTGTCTGTCAAAGATAGAGTCATGGACACTGAATCTATCTGGAAACCCAAAAAGGTTACCCTTGTCTGAGGAATCAATGAACTTTTTAGTAAATTGATCCTCCAACCATGATCTTGAAGAAACAACACAAGTCGATTCGTATGAGATTATGCTAAATGTGAAGACTGAGCAAGTACCAAGATATCGTCCAAATAAGGAAATACCACAATACCCTGTTCTCTGATTACAGACCGAAGGGCACCGAGAACCTTTGTAAAAATTCTTGGAGCTGTTGCTAGGCCAAACGGCAGAGCCACAAACTGGTAATTCTTGTCTAGGAAAGAGAATCTCAGAAACTGATAGTGATCTGGATGAATCGGAATATGCAGATATGCATCCTGTAAATCTATTGTAGACATATAATGCCCTTGCTGAACAAAAGGCAGGATAGTCCTTACAGTTACCATTTTGAATGTTGGTATCCTTACATAATGATTCAATATTTTTAGATCCAGAACTGGTCTGAAGGAATTCTCCTTCTTTGGTACAATGAAGAGATTTGAATAAAACCCCAGCCCCTGTTCCAGAACTGGAACTGGCATAATTACTCCAGCCAACTCTAGATCTGAAACAAATTTCAGAAATGCTTGAGCCTTCGCTGGATTTACTGGGACACGGGAAAGAAAAAATCTCTTTGCAGGAGGCCTTATCTTGAAGCCAATTCTGTACCCTTCTGAAACAATATTCTGAATCCAAAGATTGTGAACGGAATTGATCCAAATTTCTTTGAAAAAACGTAATCTGCCCCCTACCAGCTGAGCTGGAATGAGGGCCGCACCTTCATGTGGACTTAGGAGCTGGCTTTGATTTTCTAAAAGGCTTGGATTTATTCCAGACTGGAGATGGTTTCCAAACTGATACCGCTCCTGAGGATGAAGGATCAGGCTATTGTTCCTTGTTGTGACGAAAGGAACGAAAACGATTATTAGACCTAAATTTACCTTTAGATTTTTTATCCTGTGGTAAAAAAGTTCCTTTCCCTGCAGTAACAGTTGAGATAATAGAATCCAACTGAGAACCAAATAATTTATTACCCTGGAAAGAAAGGGAAAGCAGAGTAGACTTAGAAGACATATCAGCATTCCAAGTTTTAAGCCATAAAGCTCTTCTAGCTTAAATAGCTAGAGACATATACCTGACATCAACTCTAATGATATCAAAGATGGCATCACAAATAAAATTATTAGAATGTTGAAGAAGAAGAATAATGCTATGAGAATTATGATCTGTTACTTGTTGCGCTAAAGCTTCCAACCAAAAAGTTGAAGCTGCAGCAACATCCACCAAAGATATAGCAGGTCTAAGAAGATTACCTGAACACAAGTAAGCTTTTCTTAGAAAGGATTCAATTTTCCTATCTAAAGGATCCTTAAAGGAAGTACCATCTGCCGTAGGAATGGTAGTACGCTTAGCAAGAGTAGAGACAGCCCCATCAACCTTAGGGATTTTGTCCCAAAATTCTAATCTGTCAGATGGCACAGGATATAATTGCTTAAAACGTTTAGAAGGAGTAAATGAATTACCCAAATTATTCCATTCCCTGGAAATTACTTCAGAAATAGCACCAGGAACAGGAAAAACTTCTGGAATAACTACAGGAGATTTAAAAACCTTATCTAAACGTTTAGATTTAGTATCAAGAGGACCAGAATCCTCAATTTCTAATGCAATTAGGACTTCTTTAAGTAAAGAACGAATAAATTCCATTTTAAATAAATATGAAGATTTATCAGCATCAACCTCTGAGACAGAATCCTCTGAACCAGAAGAACCATTATCAGAATCAGAATGATGATGTTCATTTAAAAATTCATCTGAAAAATGAGAAGATTTAAAAGACTTTTTACGTTTACTAGAAAGAGGAATAACAGACATAGCCTTCTTAATGTTATCAGGAACACTCTAAGTATTAGATGTTGATGGAACAGTAACAGGTAATGGAACTTTACTAAAGGAAATATTATCTGCATTAACAAGTTTGTCATGACATTCAATACAAACAACAGCTGGAGGAACAGCTACCAAAAGTTTACAGCAGATACAGTTAACTTTGGTAGATCCAGCACCAGGCAGCGTTTTTCCAGAAGTATCTTCTGACTCAGTGTCAATCTGGGACATCTTGCAATATGTAATAGAAAAAACAACATATAAAGCAAAATTGATCAAAATTCCTTAAATGACAGTTTCAGGAATGGGAAAAAATGCCAGTGAACAAGCTTCTAGCAACCAGAAGCAATAAAAAATGAGACTTAAATAATGTGGAGACAAAAGTGACGCCCATATTTTTTTAGCGCCAAATAAGACGCCCACATTATTTGGCGCCTAAATGCTTTTGGCGCCAAAAATGACGCCACATCCGGAACGCCGACATTTTTGGCGCAAAAGAACGTCAAAAATGACGCAACTTCCGGCGACACATATGACGCCGGAAACAGAAAAAAAATTTTGCGCCAAAAAAGTCCGCGCCAAGAATGACGCAATAAAATGAAGCATTTTCAGCCCCCGCAAGCCTAACAGCCCACAGGGAAAAGTCAAATTTTAAGGTAAGAAAAAAATTGTTTAATTCAAATGCATTATCCCAAATATGAAACTGACTGTCTGAAAATAAGGAATGTTGAATATCCTGAGTCAAGGCAAATAAATGTTTGAATACATATATTTAGAACTTTATAAAAAAAGTGCCCAACCATAGCTTAGAGTCACAGAAAATAAGACTTACTTACCCCAGGGCACTCATCTACATGTTGTAGAAAGCCAAACCAGTACGGAAACGAAAATCAGCAGAGGTAATGGTATATATAAGAGTATATCGTCGATCTGAAAAGGGAGGTAAGAGATGAATCTCTACGACCGATAACAGAGAACCTATGAAATAGACCCCGTAGAAGGAGATCATTGAATTCAAATAGGCAATACTCTCCTCACATCCCTCTGACATTCACTGCACGCTGAGAGGAAAACCGGGCTCCAACCTGCAGCGGAGCGCATATCAACGTAAAATCTAGCACAAACTTACTTCACCATCTCCATAGGAGGCAAAGTTTGTAAAACTGATTTGTGGGTGTGGTGAGGGGTGTATTTGTAGGCATTTTGAGGTCTGGGAAACTTTGCCCCTCCTGGTAGGAATGTATATCCCATACGTCACTAGCTTATGGACTCTTGCTAATTACATGAAAGAAAAGATGGATTTCTTTTACAAGATATGACGAGTCCACGGATTTCATCCTTACTTATGGGATATCGCCTCCTGGTCAGCAGGAGGAGGCAAAGAGCTCCACAGCAGAGCTGCATAAATAGCTCCTCCCTTCCCCCCAACCCAGTCATTCTCTTTGCCTGTGTTAGTGATAGGAAGAGGTAAAGTGACCTTTAAGGGAAGAATAAACTAACAAATAATTTAATCAAACTAGCCCATAAAAATGTAAGGAGAAATGAACTGTTAAGGCACACTAGCGTAATCAGTATACATATATCATTAATATACATAAATATCATATTAATCATTTTAATGGCTTTAAAAAAAAAGCCTTTACTGAAACATTGCAAATGTACTCCAGTAAACAAAGTGACTGACAGCCAAATCAATAAAGGAACCCTAATGTCAGGCTAGTGAGAAAATTGGTGCATCTATAGGAGGAAGAGAAAAAGGAAATTTATGCTTACCTGATAGTTATTTCTTTTACGATATGACGAGTCCACAGATTTCATCCTTACTTATGGGATATCGCCTCCTGGTCAGCAGGAGGAGGCAAAGAGCTCCACAGCAGAGCTGCATAAATAGCTCCTCCCTTCCCCCCCAACCCAGTCATTCGACCAAAGTTAGGAAGAGAAAGGAAAAGCTAAGGAGCAGAGGTGACTGAAGTTCGATAAAAAATTAAAGACCTGTCTTAAAAAATGACAGGGTGGGTCGTGGATTCGTCATATAGTAAAAGAAATTTTTTTATCAGGTAAGCATAAATTTCCTTTTCTTTTACAAGATATGACGAGTCCACGGATTTCATCCTTACTTATGGGATACAATACCAAAGCTATAGGACATGGATGAAAGGGAGGGACAAGACAGGAACCTAAATGGAAGGCACCATTCTTGAAGAACCTTTCTCCCAAAAACAGCCTCAGACGAGGCAAAAGTATAAAATTTGGAAAATTTGGAAAAAGTGTGAAGAGACGACCAAGTTGCAGCCTTGCAAATCTGTTCAACAGAAGCATAATTTTTAAATGCCCATGAGGAAGCCACAGCCCTAGTAGAATGAGCTGTAATTCGTTCTGGAGGCTGCTGTCCAGCAGTCTCATATGCAACACGGATGATACTCTTCAGCCAAAAAGAAAGCGAGGTAGCCGTAGCTTTCTGACCCCTACGTTTCCCAGAAAAAACAACCAATAACGAAGATGTTTGACGAAAATCCTTAGTCGCCTGCAAGTAGAACTTCAAGGCACAGACTACATCCAAATTATGTAACAGGCGCTCCTTCTTAGAGGAGGGGTTAGGACACAAGGAAGGAACAACAATTCCCTGATTAATATTTTTGTTAGAAACAACCTTAGGAAGAAAACCAGGTTTGGTACGTAACACCACCTTATCAGAATGGAAAATAAGATAAGGAGAATCACATTGTAATGCCAAAACCTCAGAAACTGCGAGCAGAAGAAATAGCAACCAAAAATAAAACTTTCCAAGATAATAACTTAATATCTATGGAAGATATTTACGCCATATCTTATGGTAAATTTTTCTAGTAACAGGCTTACATGCCTGAATTAAAGTATCAATGACCGCATCAGAGAACCCCCGCTTAGATAAAATCAAGCGTTCACTCTCCAAGCAGTCAGCTGCAGAGAAATTAGATTTGGATGATGGAAGGGTCCCTGAATGAAAAGGTCCTGCCTCAATGGAAGCTTCCACGGCAGCAGAGAGGACATGTCCACCAGATCGGCATACCAAGTCCTGCGAAGCCAAGCAGGAGTGATTAAAATCACCAAAGCCCTCTCCTGTTTGATCCGTGCAATCACCCGGGGAAGGAGAGCAAACGGTGGGAACACATAAGCTAGGTTGAACGCCCAAGGCATCTATCAGTTCGGCCTGAGGATCCCTGGACCTGGATCCGTATCTTGGGAGCTTGGCATTCTGACGAGATGCCATCAGATCCAATTCCGGTCTGCCCCACCTGAGAATCAGGGTGGCAAAGACCTCCGGGTGGAGTTCCCATTCCCCTGGATGAAAAGTCTGTCTACTCAAAAAATCCGCCTTCCAGTTGTCCACTCCTGGGATGTAAATTGCTGACAGATAACAAGAGTGAGCCTCCGCCCACCGAATTATCTTGGATACTTCTGTCATCGCTAAGGAACTCCTTGTTCCTCCCTGATTGATGTAAGCCACAGTTGTGATGTTGTCCGACTGAAAGTGGGTGAATTTGGCTGAAGCCAACTGAGGCCAAGCCTGAAGAGCATTGAAAATTGCTCTCAATACCAGAATATTGATTGGAAGAAGAGACTCCGACCGAGTCCACACACCCTGAGTCTTCAGGGAATTCCAGACTGCACCCCACCCTATTAGGCTGGCGTCTGTTGTCACTATCACCCATGAGGGTCTGCGGAAGCACGTCCCTTGGGACAGATGATCCTGCGACAACCACCAAAGAAGCGAGTTTCTTGTCTCCTGATCCAGATCTATCTGAGGAGAAAAATCTGCATAATCTCCATTCCACTGTCTGAGCATGCTCCGTTGTAGAGGTCTGAGATGAAAACGAGCAAAAGGAATGATGTCCATTGCGGCCACCATCAATCCAATTACCTCCATGCACTGAGCCACTGATGGCTGAGGATTGGACTGAAGAGCTCGGCATGTATTCAGAATCTTTAACTTTCTGACTTCCGTCAAGAAGATTTTCATGGCTATAGAGTCTATTAGAGTTCCCAGGAAAGGAACCCTTGTCTGTGGAATTAGTTAACTTTTTTCGAGATTCACCTTCCACCCCGTGAGTCCTTAGAAAGGACAGAACCATGTCGGTATGAGACTGTCAGTTGATAAGATGACACCTGGATCAGAATATCGTCCAGATAAGGCACCACTGCAATGCCCCGTGGTCTGAGAACCGCCAGCAGAGACCCTGGAACCTTCGTGAAGATCCTGGGTGCTGTGGCCAGCCCGAAAGGAAGAGCCACGAACTGAAAATGTTTGTCCATAAAGGCGAACCTCAGGAACTGGTGAATGTGAAGATATGCATCCTTTAAGTCCACGGTAGTCATATATTGACCCTCCTGGATCAATGGAAGAATTGTCAGAATCGTCTCCATCTTTTTGGGAACCACAAAAAGATTTGAGTAAAACCCCTGCCCCTGTTCCTGTATTTGAACGGGACGAATTAGTCCCATAGTGGAGAGGTCTTTTACACAACAAAAGAACGCCTCTCTTTTTATCTTTTTATCTAGTCTACAGACAATCGTGAAAGAAGAAACCTTCCCCTTGGGAGAGAATTTTTGAACTCCAGTTGATACCCTTGAGATACGATTTCTAGTGTCCAGGGATCCTGAACATCTCTTATCCAAGCCTGGACAAAGAGAGAAAGTCTGCCCCCTACTAGATCTGGTCCCGGATCGGGGGCCGCCCCTTCATGCTGTTTTGGGGGCAGCAGCGAGCTTCTTGGGTTGTTTACCCTTGTTCCAAGCCTGGTTGGGTCTCCAGATGGGCTTGGCTTTTGCAAAGTTCCCTTCCTGTTTAGCGGAAGAGAAAGAAGGGACTCCCTTGAAATTTTGAAAGGAACGAAAATTACTCTGTCTCCTTTGTTTAGATGTCTTATCCTGAGGGAGGTGACCCTTACCTCCCGTAATGTCAGAAATGATCTCTTTCAATTCAGGCCCAAACAGGGTCTTTCCTTTGAAAGGAATAGCCAAAAGCATGGATTTAGAAGACACATCCGCAGACCAAGATTTTAACCATAAGGCTTTGCGTGCAAAAATGGAAAATCCTGCATTCTTAGCCGCCAATTTGGCGATCTGAAAAGCGGCATCCGTAACTAAAGAATTAGCCAGCTTAAGGGCCTTAATACTATTCATTATTTCCTCTAAAGAAGTCTCAGTCTTAAGAGATTCTTCTAAGGCGTCAAACCAAAAGGCTGCTGCAGTTGTGACTGGAACAATGCAGGTTGTGGGTTGTAATAAAAACCCTTTATGAACAAATAGCTTCTTTAGAAGACCCTCCAACTTTTTATCCATAGGGTCTTTGAAAGCACAAGTGTCCTCAATAGGGATAGTTGTACGCTTACCCAGGGTAGAGATAGCTCCCTCCACCTTAGGGATCGTCTGCCAAGAGTCCAGAACGGTGTCAGCTATAGGGTGTATTTTCTTAAACATAGGGGAAGGGGAGAACGGGATACCCGGTCTTTCCCATTCTAGTGTAACAATTTCCGAAATTCTTTTAGGAACCGGAAAAACATCGGAATAAGAAGGAACTTCCAAGTACCTGTCCATCTTACACAATTTCTCTGGAGGGACCGCAATAGAGTCACAGTCGTCCAGAGTCACTAAAACCTCCCTAAGTAACAGGCAGAGGTGTTCAAGTTTAAATCTAAAGGACATGACGTCCGAATCTGTCTGGGGCAACACACTTCCTGAGTCAGAAAGTTCCCCCTCAGACAGTGTCTCCCTACCCCCCAATTCAGAGGTCTGGGAGGGTACATTGGAGATAACCATCAAAGCATCAGAAGTCGCAGGAACCCCATGGGTTTCTGCCCTGCTGCGTTTGCATTGCAACACTGGTAACTTAGACAAAACTT
The DNA here is from genome assembly GCF_027579735.1 of Bombina bombina. Taxonomy (NCBI): domain Eukaryota; kingdom Metazoa; phylum Chordata; class Amphibia; order Anura; family Bombinatoridae; genus Bombina; species Bombina bombina. The sequence goes on from NC_069501.1 coordinate 300,428,806, forward strand.
CTGCGAGAGTGGATGACATAACTGCAGCCATATCCTGCAGAGTAAATGACGCAGATGCCATTGAAGAACATGACGTTACTTGCGCGGGAGTTAAAGGCTGTGACGCTTGGGGAGAAAGATGCGGCATACCCTCAATCTCATCAGTCCGAGAACATTCTTTAGACATGTCTTTACTAAGAATTTTTTTTTCTTTACATTGTAAGGCTCTCTCAATACATGAGGGACAAAGTGTAACAGTGTTCCACAATGGCATCTAAACACATAGCACATGTAGTGTGTTCCATATCCTCCATGTTGCAAAAAATAAAGGCAAGTCTTTTATCCCTCTTATTACTTAACCCGATAAAAGAATGTTCATTAGCCCCCTAGAACAACAGACACCTCGCCGCAGCTCTGCTGCGGCTCCTACCTGACCTCCACGGACCAGCTGCCAGTGAAAATGGCGAGCCTAAGAACGCTTGTATATACAGGCACAAGCGGACTTAGGAGCCGTAATGAAATACTGCCGACTCAGAACTCCAGTAGAAAAACTGTGCGGCTGAAGCGCGCAAAGACTAGGCTCTGCCCTTTGTGGGCGTACTAATCAAACCCCGGGAAAATCAGATAAACAAAGTACCGCCATACACCAGAGTTCGACAAAGAGAAATTTTTAATTCTCCCTCCGACTCCGGTGTTACTTCCCAGCGTCAGCCCGTTTTACATGTTAACTCCTTTTATTATCAAGTCATAACATAATAAACGATCGCCCATATCCTTATGATTGCAATCAGTTCCCAGAGCTTCTAACATAGTACTTTATGTATGTCAGAGACAGTTGGGAATGCTAAATGTGTCGGTGTCCCATTTTCACACAAATGAAACCCACACCTGCAAGAAGGGAAAGCCCTTAACCCGAGCCCAAAAAATCCTTCACAGACAGAGGAATAGCGCAGTCAAGTCTGAGATAAGCTGTAAAGCCCCATAGAGAAAAAGACTGCACTTACCTCCATGCTGAGGAACAGCATGATGATCCCCCAGTGTCAAGAGGTCCACTCTTCCTCCTGAGGTCCTGCGAGGATAGCAAAGTCTTAGTTAACATTCTCTAAGACCATAAATAGAAAACAGCACAAGCAAGAGAGGCGCAGTGAAATTAAAAACTCCACCAGTTCCTAAAAGGCTATCACTCCAGATGCTGCTCTATAGAAAAAAATAGTACACACTGGCACCATTTAAAATAAAAAACTCTTGATTGAAGAATTATAAACTAACACCTCACTTTACCTCTTCCTATCACTAACACAGGCAAAGAGAATGACTGGGTTGGGGGGAAGGGAGGAGCTATTTATGCAGCTCTGCTGTGGAGTTCTTTGCCTCCTCCTGCTGACCAGGAGGCGATATCCCATAAGGATTAAATCCGTGGACTCGTCATATCGTAAAAGAAATAACTATCAGGTAAGCATAAATTTCCTTTTTCTCTCTTCCTCCTTTAGATGCACCAATTTTCTCACTAGCCTGACATTAGGGTTCCTTTATTGATTTGGCTGTCAGTCACTTTGTTTACTGGAGTAAATTTGCAATGTTTCAGTAAAGGCTTTTTTTTTAAAGCCATTAAAATGATTAATATGATATTTATGTATATTAATGATATATGTATACTGATTACGCTAGTGTGCCTTAACAGTTCATTTCTCCTTACATTTTTATGGGCTAGTTTGATTAAATTATTTGTTAGTTTATTCTTCCCTTAAAGGTCACTTTACCTCTTCCTATCACTAACACAGGCAAAGAGAATGACTGGGTTGGGGGGGAAGGGAGGAGCTATTTATGCAGCTCTGCTGTGGAGCTCTTTGCCTCCTCCTGCTGACCAGGAGGCGATATCCCATAAGTAAGGATGAAATCCGTGGACTCGTCATATCTTGTAAAAGAAATCCATCTTTTTTATAGCAGGAGAGAAAGTAAATGACTAAACAAGCATAGGAGGTGCTATCCTTTTTGTGCCAGGTAAAGAGGAGGAATTTTGAATCCTTTAGTAAATGTTATGAAGGTAAATATAAATTTCTGCAAACTACAAAAAAAAAAAAATACAATATACGGTATGTTGGTAGAATATTCTATGAATACACTAATAGTCACTATAAATCCTGCGTTTGATTTGAAATGTGACTATCATATTGCTATTAAATAAATCATCCCTTAAGGTCTGACTGCAAAATAGCTTTTAAAGCTTCTTTACACAGACAATACTTACATTTTCAGTTGTTCCAGTTATAACATGTAGCCCATCATAAGTTGATTTAATGTACATCCCCTAAAAAATAAATGAAAGCTTGTGAAGTAAAGGTAAATATACTCAAAAGTGTAAAATGTATTTTAAACATCAAGGCTATAAAAAGTTTGAGGTACAACAATTATGTAACCTTTGGAAACATTATGCTGTGTATGCATACATTTTTAATATATCTCCAGAGCCACATTGTACATTTGGGACAAACATACAGCTAGTGTTATAAAATTACAATATACTGGTACAACAAACATTAACATTTTATATAACCTAATTCCACTGCTAAAGACAAGCTATTTAGTTTTTTTTAAATATGTATTAAAACGTCTTCTATATATTTACCTACCAATATTTTGCGTATTATGTTATTTGTCTGTCTCTCACATTTTTTTGAGTTGTTGTAGTAATATTGTATGATTTGTAATTTTAAACTGAAAACAACTTGTAGACATGCAAATAAGCATTTACAAAAAAAAATGTATATATACACCTCTCTCTCTCTCTGTATATATATATATATATATATATATATATATATATATATATATATATATATATATATATATATATATATATATATATATGTGTGTGTGTGTGTGTAACACTGCTTTCCTTTTATATTCCCTTTATATTATTAGGTTAGGAATAAGCAAAAACACCTCACCAAAGGGAATATAAAACCAAATGTTTCAAAAGGAATATATATATATATATATATATATATATATATATATATGGGCGATGAGAGAGGGTTTTAGGTAGTTGCGCCACAACAAGAGTAATAGTAGTAGTGCAGTGAAATGCTCTTTGAGGATGTCCAGTGCCTGCTGCTATTAGTGGTGTCTCATTCCTCCTGAATGAGACTAAAGTGGTGAGAATTGGAATAGAGTGAGTTCTAATAGCGCTTGCAGAAGATGTTCTATAAAAATTAAGCTGAGGATGGGTGCCCAATGGTAGGGTCCTAGGGTTCGAAAAAAGGATTTGGAAAAAACGGCTGACCGTTTTTTCCAAATCCTTTTTTCGAACCCTAGGACCCTACCATTGGGCACCCATCCTCAGCTTCATTTTTATAGAACATCTTCTGCAAGCGGTATTAGAACTCACTCTATTCCAATTCTCACCACTTTAGTCTCATTCAGGAGGAATGAGACACCACTAATAGCAGCAGGCACTGGACATCCTCAAAGAGCATTTCACTGCACTACTACTATTACTCTTGTTGTGGCGCAACTACCTAAAACCCTCTCTCATCGCCCATATATATATATATATATATATTCCTTTTGAAACATTTGGTTTTATATTCCCTTTGGTGAGGTGTTTTTGCTTATTCCTAACCTAATAATATAAAAGGAATATAAAAGGAAAGCAGTGTTACACACACACACACACACACATATATATATATATATATATATATATATATATATATATATATATATATATATGCTGATGGGCCATCTCTCCATGTGTTTGTTTGTTATGATTGATGTAACCCATCTAATTTACCTACCTCATCTAGCCCTTAGCTAAGTATGAATACAAATTTATTTTTTATCATCTAATTTTGTGTCTGTAATCTTGTTTGTCCAATAAACTAGAAGAGGAGCTAAAAGCCATGTTTCATGAGAAAAGTCTCACCTTGCCCCCTAAATAGAGAAGCTAAGAGAAAAAAAATTAAACAGCAGGCTACCTTGGACTTTGAGAAGATTTATTGGATTACTTAACTCTAATACTTCCAAAAGGTTCCCATATTATTTTATGCAAATAAAAGGGCTGCTTAATCCTATTAGAAATGGCATTAGACAATCTTTTTCAGTCATATGGATGAAGCAAGCTCATACCATTGATATCTGAAACAATGGCCCTTGAAGGTCAACTAGGATATAATCCATATAAAGAATAGCAGAAATACTGTATACAGAGCTATTATCTCCAGTTTAGGGCTTCAGGCATAATAAAACTGTAACCATGGGTGGCAAAACAGTGCACTTATCTGTGGCAGGGATGGAGAACAAGGAAGGTCAGAAAAACTGGAGAATAGGGATTGCCTGTAGTCATCTTCACACATACAACTGGCTAGATTAAAGGGACACTGAACCCAAAAATATTGTTTTGTAATTCAGAAAGAAAATTTTTCTTTCATGATTCAGATTGAGCAAGCAATTTTAAGCAACTTTCTAATTTAATCCTATTATCAATTTTTCTTTGTTCTCTTGCTATCTTTATTTGAAAAAAAAGGCATCTATGCTTTTTTTGGGTTCAGTACTCTGGACAGCAATTTTTTATTGGTGAATGAATTTATCCACCAATCAGCAAGGACAACCCAGGTTGTTCACCAAAAATGGGCCGGCATCTAAACTTACATTCTTGCATTTTAAATAAAGATACCAAGAGAATGAAGAAAATTTGATAATAGGAGTAAATTAGAAAGTTGCTTAAAATGTCATGCTCAATCTGAATCATGAAAGAACATTTTTGGGTACAGTGTCCCTTTAAGGCCAGCAAATGCTTGAATTCAACAAAATTATATAATCTCATTAACAAAAGAGGGATTCAATTACTAAGCAAAAGCTTTAAAATATCACAGAATACTAAAAAAGTACTATAAAGTAAAATATGAAGAAAAAAAATACTAAAAATTAAAACAAAAATAAAACTCACTACTGAAAGAAATGAAGACTGTTTTCTGTTAGGGGGAAATATCCAGACTTAGTCTAAGGCATCTACTTATCAAAGCGTCAACTGAAAATACGCCCGAATTCTGCGCTGTACTTGTCGCGAGATTGAATCGCCGTAGTTATCAAAGCCTTAAGATCACAAGAATTAGAAATTTGTGACGTAACATACGATCCAATGGTCTCAATTCAACGCAGATCGATGCAAATAGAAAACCTCTGGAATTCTTTTGAAGCATTTCAAAAGTTATCAAAAAATGAACACTTACGCTCGCGTCTTATCCGACGCTGCATATCTAGTTTTCAATCCGCCGCCTTAGAGGTTGCGGATGCAATAGTAGTCAATGGGAATCGGAAAACTGAAATCTTATGTTCGATGTTGCTATAGTGAAGCATATCACCTAATAAAACTCAATGTAAAGCATTATTAAATATGTATACCCTTAAAAAAGATTGCAAATGTATTATTGATCTACATTTAATGCATTATTAGATATAGGGATTAAAAAAAGGGCTTTGGCTGGATTATGCTCCAATTTTCTCTCTCTTTAAAAATAAGGGATTACATATTTTGTACACAGTTTTGCACTTGACTTGTCGCAATAATAGATATACAGAGACAACAAAAGAACTACATAACAGGCTCAATTAGCAGCTAGCTCCCACTATTGTAAATTAAATATTTTATTTCCTATTCCTTTCAAATAGCGATAGATTTGAAATAAATACATATGATATTCTGATTACGTTATATTTGCAACTTATATGTGTGTGTATATACATACTAAAAACATAATTTATGTAAGAACTTACCTGATAAATTAATTTCTTTCATATTGGCAAGAGTCCATGAGCTAGTGACATATGGGATATACAATCCTACCAGGAGGGGCAAAGTTTCCCAACCTCAAAATGCCTATAAATACACCCCTCACCACACCCACAATTCAGTTTTAATGAATAGCAAAGTAGTGGGGTGATAAAGAAAGGAGTAAAAAGCATCAACAAAGGAATCTGGAAATAATTGTGCTTTATACAAAAAAATCATAACCACCATAAAAAAGGGTGTTTCTCATGGACACTTGCCAATATGAAAGAAATTAATTTATCAGGTAAGTTCTTACCTAAATTATGTTTTCTCTCATGTAAGAATCAAACTGAAACAGCTGCCCGAAGCACTATTCTACCAAAAACTGCTTCTGAAGAAGCAAATACATCAAAACGGTAGAATTTAGTAAATGTATGTAAAGAAGACCAAATTGCCGCTTGCAAATTTGATCAACTGAATCTTCATTCTTAAAAGCCCATGAAGTGGCGACTCATCTAGTAGAATGAGCTGTAATTCTCTGAGGCGGGGCCTAACCCGACTCCAATAAACTTGAAGAATCAAAAGCTTTAACTAAGAAACCAAGGAAGTTTTCTGACCTATTCTAGGACCAGAAAATATAACAAATAGACTAGAAGTCTTCCTGAAATCTTTAGTAGCTTCAATATAATATTTCAAAGCTCTCACCACATCCAAAGAATGTAAGGATCTTTCCAAAGAATTGTTAGGATTAGGACACAAGGAAGGGACAACAATTTCTCTACTAATGTTGTTAGAATTCACAACCTTAGGAAAAAAATTAAATGAAGTCCGCAAAAACTGCCTTATCCTGATGATAAATCAGAAAAGGAGATTCACAAGAAAGAGCAGATAGCTCAGAAACTCTTCTAGCCAAAAGGAACAATACTTTCCAAGAAAGTAGTTAAATGTCCAAAGAATGCATAAGCTCAATATGGAGGAGCCTGTAAAGCCCTCCAAACCAAATTAAGATTCCGAGGAGAAATTGATTTAATGACAGGCTTAAATACGAACTAAAGCCTGTACAAAACAGTGAATATCAGGAAGTTTAGCAATCTTTCTGTGAATAAAACAGAAAGAGCAGAGATTTGTCCCTTCAAGGAACTTGCAGACAAAACCTTATCCAAACCATCCTGAAGAAACTAAAATTCTTGCAACTCTAAAAGAATGCCAAGAGAATTTATGAGAAGAACACCATGAAATGTAAGACTTCCAAACTCGATAATAAATCTTTCAAGAGACAGATTTACGAGCTTGTAACGTAGTATTAATCACTGAGTCAGAGAAACCTCTATGACTTAGCACTAAGTAATCAATTTCCATACCTTCAAATTTAATGATTTGAAAATCTGATGGAAAAACGGACCTTGAGACAGTAGGTCCGGCCTTAACAGAAGTGGCCAAGGTTGGCAGCTGGACATCCGAACAAGACCCGCATACCAAAACCTGTGAGGTCACGCTGGAGCCACCAGCAACACAACTATTGTTCCATGATGATTCTGGAGAGCACTCTTGGAAGAAGAACTAGAGGTGGGAAAATATAAGCAGGTTGATAACACCAAGGAAGTGTCAGCGCACCCACTGCTCCACCTGAAAATCCCTGAACCTGGACAGGCATCTGGGAAGTCTCTTGTTTAGATGAGAGGTCATCAGATCTATCTGTAGAAGACCCCATATCTGAACAATCTGAGAAAACATCTGGATGGAGGAACCACTCCCCAGGATGTAAAGTCTGACGGCTGAGATAATCCGCCTCCCAATGTCTATACCTGGGATATGCACCGCAGAAATTAGACAGGAGCTGGATTCCGCCCAAGTAAGTATCCAAGATACTTCTTCATAGCTTGTGGACTGTGAGTCCCACCCTGCTGATTGACAAATGCCACTGAATGTGATATTGTCTGTTTCAAAATAAATGAACAGTTCTCTCTTCAACAGAGGCCAAAACTGAAGAGCTCTGAGAATTTCATGGAGTTCTAAAATATTGATTGGTAATCTCACCTCTTGAGATTTCCAAACCCCTTGGGCTGTCAGAGATCCCCAAACAGCTCCCCAACCTGAAAGACTTGCATCTGTTGAGATCATAGTCCAGGTTAGCCGAACAAAGAACCCCTTGAACTAAACGCTGGTGATTTACCACCACGTCAGAGAGTGTCAAACATTGGGATTTAAGGATATTAATTGTGATATCTTTGCATAATCCCTGCACCATGGATTCAGCAAACAAAGCTGGAGAGGTCTCATGTGAGAACGAGCAAAGGGAATTGCGTCCAATGCTGCAGTCATGAGACCTAAATTTTCCATGCACATAACCACTGAAGGGAATGACAGACTGAAGGTGCCGACAGACTGCAACCACTTTCAAACGTCTCTTGTCTGTTAGAGACAGAGTCATGGACACTGAATCTATCTGGAAACCTAAAAAGGTGACCCGAGTCTCAGGAATCAAGAAACTTTTTGGAAAATTGATCCTACAACCATGTTTCCGAAGAAACAACACTAGTTGATTAGTGTGAAATTCTGCAGAACGGAAAGACTGAGCTAGAACCAAGATATTGTCCAAATAAGGAAACACTGCAATACCCTGCAATCTGGTTTCCAGAATTGGTCTGAATGAAATTTCCTTCTTTGAGACAATGAATAGATTTGAATAAAATCCCAGACCTTGTCCCTGAAAAGGTACTGGCATGACTACCCCTGAAACTCCAGGTCTGAAACACACTTCAGGAAAGCCTGAGATTTAACTGGATTTGCTGGGATGCGTGAGAAAAAAAAATCTTCTCACAGGAGGATTTACTCAGAATCCTATTCGAAACCCCCGAGAGACAATACTCTGAAACCATTGATTTGGACCGAATTTATCCAAAACATTCTTGAAAAAAACCTTAATCTGCTCCCTACCAGCTGAGCTGGAATGAGAGTCACACCTTCATGCGGACTTAGGGGCTGGCTTTTTGGTTTCTTAAATGGGTTGGATTTATTCCATTTAATGAAGGTTTCCAATTGGGAACAGATTCCATAGGGAAGGATTAGGTTTTTGTTCCTTATTTGAAAAAAAAAGAACAAAAACTATTTAGAAGCTTTATATTTACCCTTAGGTCTCTTATCACCTTGGAAAGAAAGAGATAGCAATCTAGACTTAAAAAGTCATATCAGCATTCCAAGATTTAAGCCTCAAAACTCTTGTAGCTAAAAATAGCTAAAGACATAGATCTAACATCAATCTTGATGATATAAAAAATGGCATCAGAACTGATTAGTATGTTGCAGTAAGCGAATAATACTAGATAAATCAGAATCCAATTCTTGTTGTGCTAAATCTCCAACAAAAAAGTTGATGCAGCTGCAACATCAGCTAAAGAAATTGCAGGCCTGAGACGACCTGAATATAAATAAGCTTTCCTTAGATAAGTTCCTTTAGATAGGAAACTTGAATCTTAAGTACTATATCTTCCATAGGAATAGAGGTAGTTCAGCAAGAGTAGAAATAGCCCCATCAACTTTGAGGATCTTTTCCCAAAACTGTATAGCAATTGCTGGTAAAAGGAAACAATTTTTTAAACCTTGAAGAAGGAATAAAATAAGTACCTGGCTAATTCCATTCCTTAGAAATCATAAGAGAAATAGCATCAGGAACGGAAAAAAACCCTGGAGTAACCACAGGAGGTTTAAAACAGAATTTACTAGCTCTAATATCAAGAGGACTAGTTTCCATGATATCCAAAATAATTAACACTTATTTAACCAAGAACGAAAATACTTAATTTTAAATAAATAAGTAAATTTGTTAGTGTCAATATCTGAGGAAAGATCTTCTGAATCAGATAGATCCTCATCAGAAGAGGATAATTAATTATGTTGTCAGTCATTTGAAATTTCATCAACCTTATGAGAAGTTTTAAAAGACCTTTATATTAATTAGAGAATAGCAGACAAAGCCTTCTGAATAGAATCAGTAACAAATTCTTTAATTTCATAGGTATAACATGTACATTAAAATTTGAAGGAACAACAACAGGAAATGTACTATTAACTGATGGACACAATATCTGCATGTAAAAGTTTATCATGATAACCAATACAATGACATTCGGAAATATAATACACTTAGCTTTAGTAGAACCGACATCAGGCATCCAAGTTCCAACAGATACTTCTGAGGCAGAATCAGATTGAGACATCTTGCAAAATGTCAAATAAAAAACAACATATAAAGCAAAATTTGTCAATTTCCTTATATGACAGTTTCAGGAATGGGAAAAAAATGGAAATAGAATAGCCCTCTGACATAGAAAAAGGTAAGAGGCAAAAAGCAATGGAGCAAATAAATAATGAAAAAAGTTTAGCGCAAAGTATGACGCACAACGTAACTGAAAACATTTTTGGCGTCAACCATGTCCAGAAATGACACACTCGCGTCACTAACGACGCAACCCTGTGTGAACTTCTGCGTCAATTACGACGCCGGAAATGACAAGCTTGCGTCAACAGACGTGCCTTTCGCACCAAAAAATTCTTGCGCCAAGAATGACGCAATAAAGTGTAGCATTTGGCGCACCCGCCAGCCCGCAATTTGAAACAAAGTAGTCAATTTAAAAAAAGACTAAACCCCAGGTAAGAAAAATATTTCTTAATATTAACTTTCCCCAAATATGAAACTGACAATCTGCAAAAGGAAATACATGAACCTGACTCATGGCAAATATAAGTACAATACATATATTTAGAACTTTATATAAATGCATAATGTGCCAAACCATAGCTGAGGTGTCTATAGTAATAAAAACATACTTACCAAAAGACACCCATCGACATATAGCAGATAGCCAAACCAGTACTGAAACAGTTATCAGTAGAGGTAATGGTATATGAGAGTATATCGTCGATCTGAAAAGGGAGGTAAGGAGAATCTCTACGACCGATAACAGAGAACCTATGAAAAAGTCCCCCGTTAGGAAAATCATTGCATTCAATAGGTGATACTCTCCACGTCCCTCTGACATTCGCTGTACTCTGAGAGTAATCGGGCTTCAAAATGCTGAGAAGTGCATGTCAACGTAGAAATCTTAGCACAAACTTACTTTACCACCTCCATAGGAGGCAAAGTTTGTAAAATTGAATTGTGGGTGTGGTGAGGGGTGTATTTATAGGCATTTTGAGGTTTGGGAAACTTTGCCCCTCCTGGTAGGATTGTATATCCCATACGTCACTAGCCAATTACATGAAAGAGTAATTTTTAAAATTGTATATACATATTTCTAATTCCCTCTCCATTTTGCTAATACGTTGCTACTTGCTATCTTTAAAAGTTGATTTAAACAAAAAAAATTACAATATCTATATACAATTATGTGCTGACAAGAAATGTGCTATGCTATTGGACTGTACTGAAATGATATAAATAAAGTTGGGAAAAGCCTGAATAGCTGCAACATCGATGACTGTTAGTTAACACCAGTCCAATCCTCTTCGCACCGTACTTGACGCGCGTGTTTTTTGGGATTTTTATAATTATGGAGAGCGTATTGAGATCCGCGGCCGCGATGTGTAGCGAAGTTTGGCGAGCGTATTGACGCCCGTGAATGTTTTGATAAGTAGATGCCTATATGTACTAAACATTTGAAAGCAAATGAACATGTGCTCAACTAACTAGCAATAAACTGTAAAAGAACAATGGGCAATTAAATGACCAGTTATCCCCATATTTACCACATCTAAAATTAACAACAACAAAAAAACAAAAAAAAACTTTGCAACTTTGTGCCCTCCCACTCTATGGCAGATGCGTTTGTCATTCTTATGAAAGCACTTTGCTGGCATTTGTATATACCCTCCATTGTGAATATGAATTTATCTGAGTTTGAGTGTAATTAGGTATGCAATATTTTTGCATAATGCCAAAATGCATGTGTATATACTGTATCGGCTATATTTAGAGTTTTGTCGGTAAGGACCCGCGTAGCTAACGCTGTCTTTTTTCTGGCCGCACCATAAAAATAACTCTGGTATTGAGAGTCCACAGAATGTCAGCGTTAGGCTCCAAAAAAGGAGCGTAGAGCATATTTAACGCAACTGCAACTCTCGATACCAGAGTTGCTTACGGACGTGGCCAGCCTCAAAAACGTGCTTGTGCACGATTCCCCCATAGGAAACAATGGGGCTGTTTGAGCTGAAAAAAAACCTAACACCTGCAAAAAAGCCGCGTTCAGCTCCTAACACAGCCCCATTGTTTGATATGGGGAAACACTTCCTACGTCTGCACCTAACACTTTAACATGTACCCCAAGTCTAAACACCCCTAACCTTACACTTATTAACCCCTAATCCGCTCCGTAAACCGCCGCTACTTACATTATCCCTATGTACCCCTAATCTGCTGCCCTATGTACCTATAATTATCTACAATTAAACCTAACACTACACTATCAATAAATAAATTAAATACAATACCTACAAATAACTACAATGAAATAAACTATCTAAAGTACAAAAAATAAAAAAGAACTAAGTTACAAAAAATAAAAAAATATTTACAAACATAAGAAAAATATTACAACTATTTTAAACTAATTACACCTACTCTAAGCCCCCTAATAAAATAACAAAGCCCCCCAAAATAAAAAAATGCCCTACCCTATTCTAAATTACTAAAGTTCAAAGCTCTTTTTCCTTACCAGCCATGAACAGGGCCCTTTGCGGGGCATGCCCCAAGAAGTTCAGCTCTTTTGCCTGTAAAAAAAAACATACAATACCCCCCCCCCAACATTACAACCCACCACCTACATACCCCTAATCTAACCCAAACCCCCCTTAAATAAACACTAAGCCCCTGAAGATCTTCCTACCTTATCTTCACCATACCAGGTTCACCGATCGATCCAGAAGAGCTCCTCCGATGTCCTGATCCAAGCCCAAGCGGGGGGCTGAAGAGGTCCATGATCCGGCTGAAGTCATCATCCAAGCGGGAGCTGAAGAGGTCCATGATCCGGCTGAAGTCTTCATCCAAGCGGGAGCTGAAGAGGTCCATGATCCGGATGAAGTCTTCTATCAACGGCATCTTCAATCTTCTTTCTTCGGGAGCCATCATCTTCCATCCGACGCGGAACATCCTCTTCTCCCGACGCCTACTAGCTGAATGACGGTTCCTTTAAATGACGTCATCCAAGATGGCGTCCCTCGAATTCCGATTGGCTGATAGGATTCTATCAGCCAATCGGAATTAAGGTAGGAATATTCTGATTGGCTGATGGAATCAGCCAATCAGAATCAAGTTCAATCCGATTGGCTGATCCAATCAGCCAATCGGATTGAACTTGATTCTGGTTGGCTGATACCATCAGCCAATCAGAATATTCCTACCTTAATTCCGATTGGCTGATAGAATCCTATCAGCCAATCGGATTTCGAGGGACGCCATCTTGGATGACGTCATTTAAAGGAACAGTCATTCGACGTTCAGTCGTCGGCCAGGATGGATGTTCTGCGTCGGAGGTCTTCAAGATCCTGCCGCTCCGCTCCGGATGGATGACGATAGAAGATCCCGCTTGGATGAAGACTTCAATCGGATGGAAGACCTCTTCTGCCCCGCTTGGATGAAGACTTCTACTGGATGGAGGACCTCTTCTTGCTCTGCTTGGATGAAGAATTTAGCTCGGCTGGGTGAAGACGACTCAAGGTAGGGAGATCTGGGGGGTTTGGGTTAGATTAGGGGTATGTGGGTGGTGGGTTGTAATGTTGGGGGGGGGTATTGTATGCTTTTTTTTACAGGCAAAAGAGCTGAACTTCTTGGGGCATGCCCCGCAAAGGGCACTGTTCAGGGCTGGTAAGGTAAAAGAGCTTTGAACTTTAGTAATCTAGAATAGGGTAGGGCATTTTTTTATTTTGGGGGGCTTTGTTATTTTATTAGGGGGCTTAGAGTAGGTGTAATTAGTTTAAAATTGTTGTAATATTTTTCTTATGTTTGTAAATATTTTTTTATTTTTTGTAACTTAGTTCTTTTTTTATTTTTTGTACTTTAGTTAGTTTATTTCATTGTAGTTATTTGTAGGTATTGTATTTAATTTATTGATAGTGTAGTGTTAGGTTTAATTGTAGGTAATTGTAGGTATTTTATTTAATTAATTTATTGATAGTGTAGTGTTAGGTTTAATTGTAACTTAGGTTAGGATTTATTTTACAGGTAAATTTGTAATTATTTTAACTATTTTAGCTATTAAATAGTTCTTAACTATTTAATAGCTATTGTACCTGGTTAAAATAAATACAATGTTACCTGTAAAATAAATATTAATCCTAAAATAGCTATAATATAATTATAATTTATATTGTAGCTATATTAGGATTTATTTTACAGGTAAGTATTTAGCTTTAAATAGGAATAATTTATTTAATAAGAGTTAATTAATTTCGTTAGATTAAAATTATATTTAATTTAGGGGGGTGTTAGTGTTAGGGTTAGACTTAGCTTTAGAGGTTAATACATTTATTAGAATAGCGGTGAGCTCAAATCGGCAGATTAGGGATTAATAATTGAAGTTAGGTGTCTGCGATGTTAGGGAGGGCAGATTAGGGGTTAATACTATTTATTATAGGGTTAGTGAGGCGGATTAGGGGTTAATAACTTTATAATAATAGCGGTGCGGTCCGCTCGGCAGATTAGGGGTTAATAAGTGTAGGCAGGTGGAGGTGACGTTGAGGGGGGCAGATTAGGGGTTAATAAATATAATATAGGGGTCGGCGGTGTTAGGGGCAGCAGATTAGGGGTACATAAGTATAACGTAGGTGGCGGTCGGCAGATTAGGGGTTAAAAAAATTTAATCGAGTGGCGGCGATGTGGGGGGACCTCGGTTTAGGGGTACATAGGTAGTTTATGGGTGTTAGTGTACTTTAGAGTACAGTAGTTAAGAGCTTTATGAACCGGCGTTAGCCCAGAAAGCTCTCAACTACTGACTTTTTTCTGCGGCTGGAGTTTTGTTGTTAGATTTCAAACGCTCACTTCAGACACGACTCTAAATACCGGAGTTAGAAAAATCCCATTGAAAAGATAGGATACGCAATTGACGTAAGGGGATCTGCGGTATGGAAAAGTCGCGGCTCAAAAGTGAGCGTTAGACCCTTTTTTTAATGACTCCAAATACCGGAGGTAGCCTAAAACCAGCGTTAGGAGCCTCTAACGCTGGTTTTCACGGCTACCGCCAAACTCCAAATCTAGGCCTATATAAATAAATACATGCTTAAACTATCATATAAAACAAATATATTGTAGTAAAGTTTGATATTGATTATATAAAAATAAACTGTAATGACTTGGAGCATACGGATTGCTGGTCTAATAAATGCTGCTATTGTTATGATTTTAGTAATGTCTGCTCATTCTCAAGATTAGCTGTTAAACAGTTAAACTGAAGGGGATACCACATAGGGAGGAGCAATAAAACTAGCATGACCTTTGTACTTTTTTGAAATTGTTACTCATCTATACTTAAAATGGTTCAGAATAGCATTTCAAGTAACAACTCAAGTAAGTTAGTAGACTTCTAAAGTCAAAGGTGCAGACTATTTGTCAAACCAAATCCATAAATTAATAATCTAATGAATATACATGACTCCTCCAGAAGTACTTTTTTAAAACAGAGTCATATATATTTGGCTATTCTTTCAGGCGTTTTCTAATATAAAACATAATATTAGGTAACCACTTAATCATTTCTTATATTCTAGCAGAAAGTTGAAAATGTATAAATAAATTATTATAATATATGGCAGGTTCCACACTGATAGCTGGAAAGAAAGTAAGGTTATTTATACCTTGAGGTTATCAATTTAGTTTTCCCCGGTAGCAATGTGATTTTCTATAAATAAAAATATGTAGAAAAATAACCGGGCTGTATGACACGCAGATTGCTTATGGCACTACAGAAAGTGACTTATGGCTTCAAACAAACCGCTTTAGGCATAAGAAAACATTTATATAGGAATGCACCATTATTTTAAAAATAGAAATACAATAATGACCAGCGAAAAGGTAACTATTTTCCAGCAAGGGCCACATCCTCAAATAGGCTGAAAAGTAGGGCAGTAAACATTTTTAAGTTCATTATGTGGTTGGGATTTGTCAGTTAAAGGGATAGTAAAGTGAAATTATACTTTCATGATTCAGAGCATGCAATGATAAACAACCTTCCAGTTTACTTCTATTACCCAATATGCTTCATTCTCTTGGTATCCTTTGCAGAAAAGCATACTTAGGTAGGTTCAGGAGCAGTAATGTACTACTGGGAGCTAGCTGCCTCTTCCTTGGCTCACGTAATGTCTTCAGCTAGCTCCCTGTAATGCATTGCTGCTTCTTTAACAATGATACCAAGTGAATAAATCAAATTAAATACCAGACAATTGGAAAGTTGCTTAAAATTTTGCTTAAAAAAAAACAATAAATTGTATGGATACTACAAAATAGAGAACATTTATGCTCTGAACATAATCATGGGAAATGATGACCTCCTTAAAAGGGACATGAAAGCCCAAAATGTTTATTTTGTGATACAGATATAGCATGTTATTTAACCCCTTCGCTACTGGAATACCAGTGAATTTGTAGCATTGTTGCTATAAATCTGTTTACACATAAATAGAGCCTTTTTGGTTTTTATTTTAATTTATCTATGGGGGAAAATATTTGGGCATTAAAAGAGCTTTCAGTGGATTTTAAAAAGGTCTGTTGTGCTATACAAATACTCATTTTAAAAATAAATATGTGCTTTATATTAACGGAATATTAATTATATTTTTCCTAAGCTGTTACTATAGATCTTAAAAAAACTTAAAGGGATATGAAACCCAAACATTTTCTTTTGTGATTCAGACAGAGCATACGTTTAAGTTCCATGGTATTCTATGTTGAAGAGATACCTAGGTAGGCATCTGGATCACTACATGGCAGGAAATAGTGCTGCTATCTAGTGCTCTTGTAAATAGATAACATTCTTGTAAAACTGCTCCAGAAACGGTCCGGCCCCTAAGCATATGTCCCTACTTTTTAACAAAAGATACCAAGAAAAAAGAATATTTGATAATAGAAGTATCTATCTGCATCATGAAAGAAACATTTTGGGTTTACCCGTGTGCAAATACAAATGTATAACTAGTTAAATAATATATAATTGTTACAAAACTCAATGGAATGCAATAATGCAGTGTAAAATGCTTTCCTTCTTGCAGTATGCTATATAAGGACTCATGATTTTGTGCTCAGTAACTGCATATTCTTACCAGCCCTTCACTTGGCTTGATGTTGGAGAGTTGGATGACTTCAAGATGTGCAGACTGCGATACCAAAGGATCCGATGAGAGAGAGATGATATGATCACAAACACTTGAGAGGGTTTTGCACTGAAAAAAGAGCAGATATCATAATGTACCACCTATATATGATCAGTATATCATCACTAACCATTATTCCTTTAGATGGGTCAATATTTAATACTTCTGATCATTACAAAATAAAGGCCAGATTATAAGTGGCGTCCTAAATAACATTTTCGCTCTAACACTAACTGTGCTCAAAGTAAAAATGTATGGCAGCCAGGTTCGCACGCGTATTACAAGTGGAAAGTAAAAAGTTAGCGTGAGAGTGAAAGTCTGATGATTGATAACTCCAGGACTTTGGATTCCGCAACTGTGCTAACTTCTTCTTGAACACAAGTTATAGCTTGCGCACTAACCCGACACTGCGTTAGACCAACTGCGTCTGAAGTGAGTTAGGAATACTGGGAATGTATTGTTCTTCACAAAGAAGAAAATTTTATTTTTATTTTAGAATATATATCTATATCTATATATCTATATGAATACACACACACACAGACACATACATAAATAAATACACATCTCTGGGGGACAAAACTTCAAAAATGATCAATTTCTCTGGTTTTACGGTTTATAGGTATGTGTTCTAGTAAAATAATAATTTTTGCTTTATTCAGTAAACTACTAACATTTCTCCCAAATAAGAATATTGTCAATTAGAGCATTTATTTGAAGAAAATGACAACTGTCAAAGTAACCAAAAAGATGTAGTATTTTCAGACCTCGAATAATGCAAAAAACCCATAATTTATGCTTATCAGAAAAATTCCTTTCCTTCCGGATAGGGAGAGTCCACGGCTTAATTCCTTACTGTTGGGAAATACAACACCTGGCCACCAGGAGGAGGCAAAGACACCCCAGCCAAAGGCTTAAATATCCCTCCCATTTCCTCATTACCCCAGTCATTCTGCTGAGGGAACAAGGAAAATAGGAGAAACATTAGGGTATAAATGGAGCCAGAAGAACAAAATAAAAATGGGACCGCCCATAGACAAGACAAAACGTGCGGAGGCCGTGGATTCTCCCTATCCAGAAGGAAATAAATTTATCTGGTAAGCATAAACTACATTTTCCTTCCTGAGATAAGGAATGAAGCCTTGGACTTTCCCTATCGCAGGGAAAACTTTACCCAAGCTCCAGAGGACACAATGAATAACGGGGGGGAAAAAAAAGGAAGTGGCAAACTCTATTCCGAGGGCACCATAGCCTGCAAAATTTTTCTCCTGAAAGCTGCTTCAGCCAAAGCAAAAACATCAAATTGTAAAATTTTTAAAAAGTATGTAAGGAGAAAAAGGCAGCCGCCTTACAAATCTGATCCATAGAGGCCTCGTTCTTAAAGGTGATAACAAAAAGGTATTGTCCCTGGTATGCGTGTACGGTATTAAATGTGTAACAAAGTCCCTATTGTATAAATATATCTTCACAGACACTAAGGATATGTAAATACCAAACAGCCGTAGTGTGGTATAAACGTTCCCCCCTCCTCTCACCTATGAAGCATCCGGTCCTGGGGGCAGGGTAGGAAAAACCTCAGAACGGTAAGCGCAGTATTCCGGTGGCCTTACATCTCCAGCCTGTCCGGTAAGTAGCAAACAAACTGCGTCCGCTGTTGGTGCCTGTGATCCCTCGTCAGACGTTCCTGGAGGGAGGGGGGGCGAGAACCACCTATCCGTCCTCAGTGTAATCTCTCACCGGATTGGTGGAGATACGTCCTCAGCTCAGTAGCTTGCTCCTGATTGGAGGGGAGTCAATCCAAGGCGAATCTTCTTCGTAAACTGGGGTGGCTGTAGTGTCCGTTCAGCAGTGCGAGTGTCAGGGATTGTGACGAGGAGCAGTCTCCCCTCTCAGTGCTCACGCTGGTAGGTCATAGAATCAGCAAAAGTAAGAGGAAGCGGAGCACTGAGATAAAGTAAAAGTTCAACTTTATTGTGTCATTTAAAACAAAAAAACATCAAGGAGATTAAGGGTTCAGCTCAGACAGCTGCTGACATGTTTCGGCATTCCGCCGTTATCAAAGCTGCTGAACTGTGTTGGGAATAGCCCTCTTTTAAAACACAATAGCTGAACCCTATTGGGCAATAGTAAAAGGGGGAGGGGATTTCTTGTTAACCCCTTAGTAACCTTTACAAATAGGATGTATATATAATGTTACTTGAAACAGATAACCAAAAACCAGGTATATAAACCCATGTAAATAATTACTCACACAATTTATATATATAATTGAGAAAATGAGAACAACTGAAATACCATTCTTAAACACATAGATAGTTCCAATTTAAACCATGAATACTGCATTTGCATCTTAGGAATTTCAACGAAACAAAAAATATATATACTATATAGATAGAGCATGTCCTGTTAACTTGCCAAGGAGCTAAGCTCTCTAACTGAGCTCTAAACATTAGTTAAAAGAAGGGTACTTGAATTCTACAGTTACAGAGGTGTATGACCTATAAAGACATCTGAGGGAAATAGTAAATTACTGTACCTGTATTCTTATAATTAACTCATGTGTGCAGGTTACCTGAATTACTAGCCTAATAGATATCCTCCTGTATATTGAATATTCTAGTGGTATCAAGGGAGTAATGGTATATGGTGCTGAAAAGGGATTGGTGGCATAGAGGTAATGTAAGTATAATAAAGGCAAATGTTGGGCCATATTCTATAGTAAATTTTAAATATAACTACCCCAAGAATGGGGTTGAAACAAAAATCATTCTCTTATGTGACAGACCCTGTGGTCAGAACTAAAAGAATTGACCTTGTGTAGCTTTGAGAAGCTGTTTTCTAAAAGACAGGTTTGCTGGCCTCAGCTATTGTGTGCTATAATTACGTTTAAGGGATAAACATTCCATTGTTTAATCACCTCCAGAGAGCAGACGCCTAGGTGATAAGAAAAGCCAAATGTCTTGTGTTTAAATTGTTATCTGCTTGAATAATGTAATCCTATTGTGGCCTGTCAAAGGGCGTTGTCTCTCTAACTAATGTACAACATTCTTTCAACCCCCCATCTGGGGTTAGACCTGCATATATACTGGGCATATGGCCCTTAATAAAGCACACTCTGTTTTTTACACTCAATGTGGAGCTTGGTCTCATGTTTGAGGGGAAAACTGGTTGGGGTTGTGAATTGCTGATTCCCTATTCAGGACATTGTTCATCTGGTATTAACCCTTGGTATCCTGTTGGTACCGTAACAATTGGTGGCAAGCGACGGGAGGATCCTTATCGCCCAGAAGAGCAACTACACAAGCCAGTAACCTCAGGAAGAGGGGGATTATTACAATACTGACTAAGATGGATGGAAAGAGTGCCAGGGACAGAAGGAACCAATGGGCCCAGCATATCAGACAGAACCCCTGAAGAAGCAAGCTTTGATTGGGCGGTTAAAATAAGACTGGCATATTATGACCCCAACCCATCTGCGGAAATTATCGACCGGGTTATAGCAGCTGTGGAGGCCAACCTACTTCGCCAAAGCGGCGCTGCAGCAGCCCAAGGCACAGCAACCCCAGTGGAAAAGAGAAAAGTGCATTTTACCGCTTTTAAAAACTTCCTGGAAACGGAAGGAGAGATTGATGGGTACCTTGCGGATTTTGAGAGGCAATGTGCTCTACACCAGGTACCCGCAGAGGACTGGGTCACGATATTATCCGGAAAATTATCCGGCCGGGCCAGTGAGGTTTTTCGGGCCATTCCAGATGAGGAAGTTGAGGATTATAATACTGTGAAAGAGGCTCTGGTCTCCAGGTATGCGGTTACATCGGAGGCATACCGGAGGCGGTTCAGAGACACTGTTAAATTAGCTGGTGATTCCTACGTTGAGTGGGCATGTAAGGTGCACCACACAGCAGCTCACTGGATAGCGGGGTGCCAAGCCATATCTGGGGAAGAGGTGCTGCAGCTATTCCTGTTGGAACATTGCTTTGACAAGTTATCAGCAGGAGTTAGAGAGTGGGTTCGGGACTGTAAACCCTCCACCCTGCATGAAGCTGCTCGCCTGGCAGATGAGTATACGGATGCCCGCAAACTGGACACTGCTACCACTAAGCCCCCTGCTAGAGTGGAGTACAGACCCCCAGTTACCCCAGCAGCTCCCAGTTACCAACCCCCGGCGCACCGCTATACCACACGGCCTCTGGCCACGAACTACCCTCAGAGAGCCTGGTTCAATTCGCGGGGCTACTCACAACCTATTCGGTGCTTTGGATGTAAGCAACTAGGACACAAAAGACCAGAGTGTCCCCTAAACGCAGCGAACCAAGCACAGTCCTGGAGAAGACCCGCCGGCGGAATCCCACGTAATCCTCAGCCTGCGGCCCGCTACGTCGAGGTGCAAGAATGCTGGGGCAGCCTACATGAAGCAGACCCCGTGCAAGCTGCCCACCGGAATAACCGGCAACTGGTTAAAGTGAATGGGAAGGAGGTCAGTGGTCTACGGGATACTGGTGCTACCATGACCTTGCTTCAAAAGAACTTGGTGTCTGAGAAACAGCACACTGGAGAAACTGTGGCTGTGAGGGTAGCAGGGGGCGCTGTGTTCCGCCTACCTGTTGCCAGGGTACATTTGGATTGGGGAGTGGGCGCTAGACCTGTGAATGTGGGGGTCAAGAAGGACTTACCTGCTGATGTTCTCCTTGGAAATAACTTGGCCACCCTTGTTTCTGCCTATGCTCCCATGGGTCCCGCTGATGTTAACCCTGTGACTACCCATGCCCAGATCCGTGAAGCAGAGACTGACCCACCTGCTGCTAAGCCCCAGGACACTGAGCTCAGTAAATCTCTATCCGCTATTGATACGTGGAAGTCCCGTTACAATGCGCTGATGAAGGAGAAGAGTCATG
The DNA here is from genome assembly GCF_027579735.1 of Bombina bombina. Classification (NCBI taxonomy): domain Eukaryota; kingdom Metazoa; phylum Chordata; class Amphibia; order Anura; family Bombinatoridae; genus Bombina; species Bombina bombina. Next base: position 300,450,805 of record NC_069501.1, read on the forward strand.
TAGAGGATGAAATGGTCACGTTAAATAATCATGTAACAGTGCTAGCGGGAGAGAAGAGGAGTGCAGAGGAAAAAGCACGTTTAGAACAGGAATCTGTGCTAGACAAGCTGCACCGACAGACTGCAGAAAACACCAGCTTGAGAGTGGGACATGAAACATTAAAAACAAACTTAGTGACACTGGAGGAGAAGCTGACGCTGGCTCATAGTGAGGTGCAGCAACTCAAGGGCACCCTATGTCAGTATGAAGGGATTGTGGATACTTATAAAGAGCAGGTACAAAAAACTCGTAAGGAAGCTGATGAGATTTTGAAGCACTATTGAAGAAGTTGAACCCTTATTTATACGGGCAGGAATTCTCTCTCATAACGGGAATACAGATGGATTGTCCTGGCAAACTGACATGCCTACCACCTCCTACTCCGGTCATCCCCAAGTTGACCCGCCAAAGGGTCAAGCCGGGTCTGCCGGAGTGTTCCACAAGGGGGGAGCTATGTGACAGACCCTGTGGTCAGAACTAAAAGAATTGACCTTGTGTAGCTTTGAGAAGCTGTTTTCTAAAAGACAGGTTTGCTGGCCTCAGCTATTGTGTGCTATAATTACGTTTAAGGGATAAACATTCCATTGTTTAATCACCTCCAGAGAGCAGACGCCTAGGTGATAAGAAAAGCCAAATGTCTTGTGTTTAAATTGTTATCTGCTTGAATAATGTAATCCTATTGTGGCCTGTCAAAGGGCATTGTCTCTCTAACTAATGTACAACATTCTTTCAACCCCCCATCTGGGGTTAGACCTGCATATATACTGGGCATATGGCCCTTAATAAAGCACACTCTGTTTTTTACACTCAATGTGGAGCTTGGTCTCATGTTTGAGGGGAAAACTGGTTGGGTTTGTGAATGGCTGATTCCCTATTCAGGACATTGTTCATCTGGTATTAACCCTTGGTATTCTGTTGGTACCGTAACATCTTATATATTTATTAAATATATATTGAAGTTGTATGGCTATCATGTTTCCTGTACTATTATGTGGACTACATATGCTAGATGTGGACATGATAGAAAAAAAAAAAAAGGCAGGCTATGTTTGGCTAACAGTTGACGTCAAATCACTCTATTCGTCAATTCCACATGCCAAAGGTTTGGAGGCTCTGTCTTGGTTTTTGAATAAATACCATGGCCAAGAGCCTGATTTCTGTGAGTATGTGCTCCGCGTAGCAGAGTTTCTTTTATCCCACAACTACTTTGAGTTTGAGGGGGTGTTCTACCTCCAGATTTGTGGGACTTCGATGGGGGCAAAGTTTGCCCCATCTTACACCAACCTTTATATGGGTTGGTGGGAGCAGGACCACATCTTTGGAGGTAGGAACCCCCTCTGCTCAAATGTAGCTTTTTATAGGAGGTTTATTGATGACCTCCTATTTATTTGGAGGGGGAGTTCGGATGAACTATCTGCATTTCTCAATTTTCTCAATGAAAATGACCTGGGATTGAGTCCAACAACATGAGTATTAATTACCTTGATGTAACACTCTTGGGGGTAATTGGTGAAAAAGTTCATAGCACAGCCTTTAGAAAACCAATCTCGGGCAATACATTACTACATTCTACGAGCTGTCACCCCAAGAGCGTGTTCAAAGGGATTATAAAGGGACAGTTTATCCGTTTAAAACGGAATTGCTCAGAATTGGACAATTTTGAGGAAGAAGCAAGGAAACTATCTGACAGACTCAAAGCGAGGGGTTATGCCAGCAGCTGTATAACATCAACCCTCAATGAGGTCAGAAAAATTGATAGAATGGATCTACTGCACCCTAAACCCAAACAAAGCAAAGGGCATAACATGCAGAATGATCTCTTTTTTGTGACTGACCATTCAGAGCAGTATCCACAGATTTGTGAGATAATCAAAAAACATCTGGTTATGCTCAGGGCTGATGAGGGACTAGCGGATTTAACAACCAAATCCTGCCACTTCTCGTATCGGAGAAGCAAAACTATAGGTAATGTGGTTTCCCCAACCAGAATTAGCGAGGACACTAAAAGACATGAGTCATCTTGGCTCACCCAGAAGGGAATGTTTAAGTGTCACAAAAGGGATTGTGTCGCCTGCGAAAAAGTTGAAATGAGTGATCATTTCAGGTCATCGGCCACGAGTCATTCATTCCCTATTAACATGTGTCTAAATTGTAGATCGACCTATACGGTCTACCTAGCGTCATGTACAGTGTGTGCCAAACAGTATGTTGGCCTCACCACCAGGGAGGTCAGATCAAGGATTAGGGAGCATCTCTCGAGCATCAGGGCAGGAACAGCAAGTACCCCCCTGGTCCAACACTTTACAACTATTCACAACAAAAGTTCTGAAACCTTTTGTTGGACGTGCATAGAGAGAGTACTCAAACCTCCTAAAGGAGGGGATAGGGACAAACTTTTATCCAAACGTGAGATCTTTTGGATCTTCACATTGAAAACCAGACATCCAGTAGGTCTAAATTCAATGTATAACCTGATCAATCACTGGGAGTGATTGAGGTGTAAAGGCAATTCCCTATAACTCCTGAACAGTGAGATTATGTAACTGTATCTTTGAATATTATATTTTATTTAATTTATTTTTTTCTATCATGTCCACATCTAGCATATGTAGTGCACATAATAGTACAGGACACATGATAGCCATACAACTTCAATATATATTTAATAAATATATAAGAGAATGATTTTTGTTTCAACCCCATTCTTGGGGTAGTTATATTTTCAATTTACTATAGAATATGGCCCAACATTTGCCTTTATTATACTTACATTACCTCTATGCCACCAATCCCTTTTCAGCACCATATACCATTACTCCCTTGATACCACTAGAATATTCAATATATGACCCCAATATACAGGAGGATATCTATTAGGCTAGTAATTCAGGTAGCACACATGAGTTAATTATAAGAATACAGGTACAGTAATTTACTATTTCCCTCAGATGTCTTTATAGGTCATACACCTCTGTAACTATAGAATTCAAGTACCCTTCTTTCAACTAATATTTAGAGCTCAGTTAGAGAGCTTAGCTCTTTGGCAAGTTAACAGGACATGCTCTATCTATATAGTATATATATTTTTTGTTTCGTTGAAATTCCTAAGATGCAAATGCAGTATTCATGGTTTAAATTGGAACTATGTGTTTAAGAATGGTATTTCAGTTCTCATTTTCTCAATTATATATATAAATTGTGTGAGTAATTATTTACATGGGTTTACATACCTGGTTTTTGGTTATCTGTTTCAAGTAACATTATATATACATCCTATTTGTAAAGGTTACTAAGGGGTTAACAAGAAATCCTTCCCCTTTTACTATTGCCCAATAGGGTTCAGCTATTGTGTTTTAAAAGAGGGCTATTCCCAACACAGTTCAGCAGCTTTGATAACGGCGGAATGCCGAAACATGTCAGCAGCTGTCTGAGCTGAACCCTTTTGCAAGGAATAGCACCCTTAATCTCCTTGATGTTTTTTGGTTTAAATGACACAATAAAGTTAAACTTTTACTTTATCTCAGTGCTCCGCTTCCTCTTTCTTTTGCTCGTTCCACTGTTCTAGTGGAATGAGACGTTATCCTTTCAGTGAATGACGCTCCTTAACCAAAAAATAGGGAATTTGAAGTAGCCTGCTGCCCCTTACGCTTCCCCGAATAGACAACAAACAAAGAGGAAGAGTGTCTAAACACCTTAATAGCCTGAAGATAGAACTTCAAGGCGCAAACCACATCCAAATTGTGAAGTAAGCATTCCTTCGATTGGAGGAGGATTAGGAAACAAGGAAGGAACCACAATCCCCTGATTGATGTTGCGATCCGACACAACCTTAGGAAGAAAACCTAATTTAGTATGTAAAACTGCCTTATCTGCATGAAAAATCAGATAAGGGGGCTCACAATGCAAAGCAGAGATCTCAGACACTCTGCACGCAGAGGCAATAGCCAATAAAAAGAGAACCTTCCAAGTTAACAAGTTAATGTCAATGGAATGCCGAGGCTCAAACAGAACCTGTTGCAAAACCTAAAGAACAAGATTTACGCTCCAAGGAGGAGCCACAGATCTAAACACAGGTCTGATCCTAATCAGAGTCGTAACACAGGACTGCACATCTGGAAGCTCAGCCAGTCTCTTGTGCAATAAAACTGACAGGGCTGAAATCTGTCCCCTCAGGGAACTAGCAGAAAGGCCCTTCTCCAGCCCATCCTGGAGAAAAGTTAAGATCCTAGCAACCTTAACTCTGTGCCAAGAAAAAACATGCTCTTCACACTAGAATAAGTAGATCCTCCACACCTTGTGATAGATACGCAGAGTAACTGGTTTACTTTGAATAAGAGTATCAATGTCACTCTCAGAGAAACCTCTCTTGGCTAAGACTAAGCGCACGCAGTCAGCCTCAGTAAATCTAGATTTTGATGAACAAATGGACCTTGTATCAGCAGGTCTCTGCGACAAGGTAACTTCCACAGTTAAGATGAGGACATTCCCACTAGATCAGAGAACCACGTCATTTGCAGCCACAATAAAGCAATCAGGATTACCAATACCCGCTCCTGCTTGATGCGGGCCACCACTCGAGGAAGAAGCGGTAATGGAGAAAAAAGATATATGAGTTTGAACATTTAGGGCACTGCTAGTGCATCTATTAGATCCGCTTGGGGATCCCTCAACCTCGACTCGTACCTGTGTAGCTTGGTATTGAGAAGGAACGCCATGAGATCTATCTCCAGCGTCCCCCACTTGATGCATATCTCTGCAAAAACCTTTGGGATGGAGAGACCATTTCCCTGAATGGAAGGATTGTCTGCTGAGAAAATCTGTCCCCCGGTTGTCTACACCGAGAATGTGGATCATTGACAGCTAACAGCTGTGGGCCTCTACCCACTCCAGAATCTGAGATACTTCCTTCATCGCCAAGGATTGGAATCTGATAAACTGGGACGAACCCAGAAGTGGCCAAGCCTTCAAGGCCTTGAAAATTGCTCATAGTTCCATCTATGTGATTGAAGAAGACTGAGAAGGGACTCCGAGAATTCTTCCGCAAGACGAAAGGATGGAAAGCACTTAACATCTTGATTCCTATTATACCGATACACATTTTTATTTTACAGTTTAGAATTAACCATATAATGCATTAAGTTCTATGTTATAAATAGATGGGTATACAAAAGTATACAATATTAGCAGGGCACACTATTAAAAGCAGTCATTTAGAAAGTATATACATTGATAGCAAGAGAATGCATAATAGTGGAGCCTTTGGCAATGAAAATGGATAATGTTAAAAAAGAGGTTTCTGCCAGTTCTGAGCTAATTTTACCATCATGGCTAGTTGTGTGTTCATTTTAATCCAGGTATTCAAGGGTTAAACGCAGATTTTCATTTTGGTTAACGAAACAAAATAACAACTGGTTTATAAATATGTGTTTAGTGTCACAAATTTGTTGAATATCGTCTGGGATATAGAAGTTAAAGGTTGATTATACAGCTTCAACAAAAAGAATTAATGTCTCACTTTCAAAGGTAATTGGATAGAAAGGTTTATTAATAATAAGAATTCCTCTCATCTCCTTGGCTTTGTGTTCATGAAATTTACATAGTGATTGCTTCTAGCTCATATTACACTGTTATTTAAAGTTGAAAGAACAGTGATAGCAAACATGATGGAGGAATAAATAAGGATTCATAGAATAAAGTGGAATATATATTTTTTTCTGTCTTTCTGGAAAGGATTTTACAACATTAGGTATGCATTATCAATGGTATTTACATAATTCAGATAGATTTCTAAGTGCAATGGCTTGACTATGCCAGTAAATAAGCCTTTAAAATGAAATGCTAATATTATATCATATATTATATTCCCTTCGACAGGCATCGTATTATTTTTAAACCTAAATCTAATTTAGGAATTGGCAAGGTTTTTTTTTTGTTTTTTTTTAAGCAATTTGGTAAAACAAAATATTCTCCTTGACATTCATTCATCCATGTAAAAGTTTCAACATAGTGAATGCTAACATGCAAATATGATATGCAACTAGGCCAGTGGGACTTTGATGAGGTTGTCATATGTGTAGGAAGGCCAATAGTAAATGACTGTAACAAGTACTATAGCATAAATAAGTAAAAGTCTGAGAAGGCAGGTCTTGTCTAAGACAGGACAGCAACTGGATTACTGCAGGACATTTCTTGATAATCTCAAAGTGTAGAACAGTCCATATCAGGAACTGAAAGAAACAGGATTAGGCTTGGCAAACACAATGGCCAGAACAGTTTTGGCAAATACTAACATAACTAATTCAACAATCCTATAATTAGGAACAAAGTGCGTCAGTAACTTGAATAAAAAGAAAAACAAATAAAATTAAATTCTGGAAGAACTTCAGGAACAGGAGCAATATAATGGCAGGAATTCTGCAAAGAGAAATTCCATATAAAGTGATGTCACTACTTTATTTTGATGTTACTGCCTTCACATTAATGCAAGCCAGGCATATGTGTGCAAACAGGACAGAGAAATCCAGTACTGCAAGCGGTACCTGTCTATACTTCTGTGAGACAGATCAGAATACATGTTGGAGGCTGTAGGGGGAAGCACCAAAGGGGCAAAAGGTTAAATTTAAGAAACAAAATAATGCCTTCAGACTGTCACAGCATTAAAATGCCCTCTTCAATGGTGGTCAAACTAAAAGAACTACTTTGACATGATGTGAAAAATAGAAGACATAAGTAAGAACAGAAGCATGTAAAGTAGAGATTGGCATCCATTACCTCTCCTCTGGTCCGCAGCTGCAACAGTGATCTATGTATTGAAAATAATCTTCCCTAAGGACTAATACTGATCTATGACCATTATTGGTTTAACTGATTTCTAATCAGATTATAATTTGGTTTCAGTACATGGAAGTAATACAGAATTTCTCTAACTTAAATGAAACATCATTGATTTGAGCATCTTCAGTTTTATTTCTGCAACACAGGTGAAGTTAAGCAAATGATTATAGAAGACTTGGGTATATATTGCACAGGTTGTAAAGGTGTATATGTAGACTTATCATAAAGTTGTACAAGGTATACACTTTTCCATTTTAAATCCAGAAATGGATACTGAATAAAATAACCAGGTAAAGAACAATGTCCAGTGTGCCTGGGGAGGATTTTGGCTCAGTGCAGTTTCTTATGGTCTGTCACTTCAAAAACCCTTTCCAGAAGATGATGCCATTCTTCCAAGATGAGCTTGACTACTAACTCGTCCTAAAAATAGGAAACTGCTTGTCAGAGTCTTGACTAAACACATTCAGGATGCAGGTATGAAGGTATCAGAGAGAAATGTTAAGCGATTATCCCCACAATCCATTTTTTCTAAATATTCTTTACAGAATTATGTGATACACCTACAATTTCAGCAATCTTAATGAGTCCTGTTTTTTTCCTTCAACAGGCACGACACTTTGACCAACTTTCTTTGACAATTTACTTTGTTTACCCATCTGTAAAAATATATACATTTGTTAATTTACCAAATATTTTAGTAATATTACATGTGATTACATGTGAACATGTATAACTGATGTTGCCTAAATAACATGGAATAAGAAATGATTACAAAACTAAAAAAATAAATCAACACTATATAATAACTATAAAAATTACAATTTTTTACCAATGGGTCTAATAAATTTGGCAAGGCACTGTATATGGTCAAAAGTATGTAAACACCTTTACTAATTGAGTTTGGCAGTTTCAGCCACACCCATTGCTATCAAGTGCACAAAATCCAGCACATAACCATTAAATCTCACACTGGCAGTACCATGGGTCGTACAGAAGACCTCAGTGACTTTAAATTTAACAATATCATAGGATGCCAACTTTTTCATAAGTCAGTTCATGACATTTCTACCATACTAGATTTTCCCTGATCAACTTTAATTGCTATTATGAATAGAAAGCATCTGGGAGCAACAACATCCCAGCCACAAACTAGAAGACCACGAAAACTCAGATTGGGGCGGCCAAGTGCTGAACAAGTAAAGCGAAAAACCTACCTATGATCTATTTCATCACACATTACAGAGTTTCAAACTGCCTCTGGAAACAAAATCAGAAAAAGTAGTGTGCGTCAGGAGCTTTATTAAATAGGTTTTCATGGCAGCTGTAAACAAGTCTCACATTAACATGCATTAGCTGAATTGCTCTGGAGCATTTTTAATGTGTTCTCTGGATGAATCAAGCTTCCCTATGTATCAGTCTAATGGAAAAATAAGATGTGATGGATACCAGGAAATGCTACCTACCAGAGGGCAAGATTTCAAGTAGTGCGTTATAAGTTTTCAGAGTGCGATATGGTCCTTTCGCAATCAATTTCCATTGCAAAGCTATTACAAGTCTTGAAAAATCGCAATTGTGTGCGCATCCGGCTTTTACACAAAACAATCCTTTCCGTGCTCGAAGAGCTGTAGTTAACAGTTTTGCGCAACATAAAAGTTTCACGAAACACTACAAAAATACATTAAAAAGTACAGTTACATTCATATTAAGAAAAAACGAAAATACACAGCGATCATTCAAAAGCACTTCCTCTTTATTATTCTCCTCCAGCAAAAACAAAGTTAGGCAACATGCCTTAGAAACAGCTGTACAGGCATATCATGGCAAAGGACCAATCTGCCCTACATGTTTTGGTGGTTCCTTAGCCATGGACATGATTGGCTGCCATTTCACCCTGCCTTAAATACCAAATACACTTTTCCTATTGGTCTAGGTCATCTCTGATATTTAACCCCTTCAGTACCTTATAATGATAATATTACATTAAACCTATTTAATAGTAAAGTTAGCTATGTTATTTATTAGTTAATTATAGGTCATCAGCTAAAATGATAATGATTTCATACTATGCGTAAAGCATATAAAGTATGATGACCTCAAATTTCATAACATAAAATTGCTAAAATTGTTCCTATTAAATCGGCTTTACACCAATATGCGCATATATCCCATTTTCCAGAGGTGTTAGTATTATGACAGTCTGAGAGAATCCTCAAAAGACTGTCTATTCCCTAGTATTTTTATATTTAACCTTCATCTATGTAAAAAGAGAGAGGTAATTTCTAATAATCATATCTTAGGGAGACAGAGATTATTAAACATATAATCAATGGGTGATATGCACATTATTATAAATTATTATTATTATTATTATACTTTATTTATTAAGTGCCAACATATTCCGCAGCGCTGTTCGTGGATACAATTCATTTAAATAAAACAATACAAGACTTGTAAGATACAGGACAACATTTACAAACACATACAGGAGGGATTGAGGGCCCTATTCCCGTGGGAACTTACAATCTAGAAATAATAATAATGTAATTTAAGTGCTCCCTTAATCTGGAGCATGCTTCCCTGGTTGTGCACCCAACAAACTGCCCATTGCATAATGAGCACTCCACCAAATAAACCACAAAGGTGGTCCTACAATTAGTGCAATTGGCAAGATCGTAGACCCTGTTCATTGTCTTAGATTGAAAGTTGGAGGCAACCCTGCAGTGTTGGCATGCTATGCACTTTGAGTAATGGCATTTAAAGTGCCCCATGACACTTAGCCAGCTGCTGCTGGTCTTAATTTTGTTCCTTAGTTCACTAGGAGCTACCAAATTACCAATGGTGCCTGCACGCCTTGATACAAAATTGCATCCTTTTGATACATGGTCCTTTAAGCAATCTTCTGCTGTTAGTATAGGCAGGTGTTTGCTAACTATATTACAGATGTCATTAAATTGCAAGCTGTAAGTGGTGACCAATGTTGGTTTGTGTACATCATAACCTCTTCTTTCACTTCCTAACATCTTGTTAGTCCCCCTCAGCATGTTATTTTGGTCCATTCTGCTGACCTCCAGGTGTGCTCTATTTATTACTTTTTGTGAGTAACCTCTCTCAGTCAGGAGCTGTTTTAGTATCTCACTCTCTTTATTGAAGTCCTCTTCCAAGTAGCAGTTCCATTTAATCATCATGAACTGCCCCTTGGCCACCCCAAATTATGTGCGATGAGAATGGTTACTACTTGCATGAAGCAAGGAATTGGATGTAATGAGCTTACGATATAGAGTGGTAAGAACCCTTCCACTCAATATGTCCCCCTTATGCTTAACATCTAAATAAGGTATGGTATCAACTTTAACCTGTGAGGTAAACTCTAGGCCCACCTCATTAGAATTGAGGTAGGCCAGAAAGTCATGTATTTCTTCAGCTTCTCCTACCCAGATGAACAGGAGATCGTCAATGAATCTCTTATAAGATTTGATCTTATCTCTGAATGGGTTCTTGTCTCCAAAGACGTGGGACAGCTCCCACCAACCCATTAATAGGTTGGCGTATGATGGGGCAAATTTTGCCCCCATCGCTGTCCATGTCTCTGGAGATAAAAAGTTTGTTCAAATTTAAAATAATTGTGGGTCAGGAGGAACGAGAGGGCCTCCACTATAAATTCAATTAAATCCACGATAATTGCTAAATTGTTGTAGCATATACTTCACTGCTTTGATGCCATGTACATGTGGGATAGCTGAGTAGAGGCCCACTACGTCCACCGGCAACCACTTACAATCATTCCCCCACTCTATACCCTCCATGATTTTCATAAGGTGGGTAGTATCTTTAAGATAAGATGGCAAAAAATGGATGATAGGTTGTAGCAGAGACTCAATCAAACTTGATAATTTCTCAAACAGAGACCCTATACCCAAAACTATTGGTCTACTTTTCCCCTGCTCCAAGGTTTTATGTACCTTGGGGAGGTGATGGAATATAGGAATAACCGGCTTTTGTACCATCAAATGGTCAAAGGTTTCAGGATCAATGAGTCCCTTCATCAAACCATAATCCCTTCATATATAGCCCCCCTTATCTGCCTGTTTTATTACAATATATTCCCTATTACCTACCTGATTTAATGCCTCTTTATGATCTAAACTCAAATTGTGTGTTTTATTAGATTGTTCTGAGAGTTTGATTAAATCCTCTTCGATTTGGCAACGAAACGCCTCCAAGAAGGGTCCTCTGGCTCTAGTGGGATAGAAGATAGACCTGGGCTTGAAGCCTGTGTGGCTGGTCTTAATAGTGCTCTCCGAATGTGTACTAAAGGCCCCTAGCTCGTGAAGGGTCAAATAATCTGCCCCTCTTTGAAATCTATAATATCAGATATGTTAGAAGTGCTCACTTGACATTCTGCCACATAATGTATATTTATGGCATTATCAGTAGTTTCAATCTCTTCTATGGTATTTGGACCCCAGAAAAATTTCTTCAGTGTTAGATCCCTAACGAGTCTATTAATATCAACAATGGATTCAAATAAATTAAATTTATTCGTAGCAACAAATACCAATCCCAAGCCTAACACCTCTGTGAGTTGGTCAATTAAATTTTATATCAATTAATAACTTTTAAACCTTGTACTTGTTGCGCACATTTCTCCTCGGTTGGGCCCTAAGTCTTACTTTTTCTTCTAGGCCTATGTTTCCTCCTCCTTCTAATCCTTTGGGGGCTAACTGAAAAACCTGTTCCTTATTGGCCACCACCGTCTGTGGTACAAAAGCAGGCGGTCTAATGTCCCACTCACTGTCACTGAGGTACTCTTGCTGTCGTCTGTCTGTGACAATACCTTTTTTATTAACAGTAGTTTTATTAGTTTTGTTTGTCACCATTAACCCTGAACCAATGGATGCACTAGATGTTTTTTTCAAAGTGCTTTTAGGTATAGTCACCTGTCTTTCGTCAGAGGGGCCACTTGAATCACCTGTACAATGTTCATCAGATCTATAACTATGTTCCTCATGTGTACTATCTACCTCTGAGAATGTCACTTTTTTCTCATCCCCACTGGCTCCCCCCTTTAGACACGCTCTTATTTGTCCTAAATCTGTGTCTATTTGCTCTAGGGCCTACCTTGGTGTTCCAAGTATGCACTTTATTATTAATATAATATTTGCTATCCCTTGTAAACTTCCTTAGTTTAAAGTTATCAATCTCTCCTCTAAATTTCATGATTGTATCACTCAACAATTTATCCAATTCATTGTTCTTAGGATGCTCTATGAACTCGTGAAAAATCGCAATTGTGTGAGCATTTGGCTTTTACACGGAAAGGATTGTTTTCTGTAAAAGCCAAATGCGCACACAATTGCGATTTTTCACGAGTTCATAGAGCATCCTAAGAACAATGAATTGGATAAATTGTTGAGTGATACAATCATGAAGAGCTGTAGTTAACAGTATTGCGCAACATAAAAGTTTAACGAAACACTACAAACATACATTAAAAAGTACAGTTACATTCATATTAACACTAATAAAAATTATTTTAAAAAACATTTTTGTTAGGAAAAAAAGCTGACGAAGGGATTTTACATTGACATACACACACATACATTGAGAAACATGGATTTATAGGTATAGACATATGTTTAACAAAGGAGATAATGCAAATATTTTACAATTTTATGCACATTAAACAATATCGGAGAGATTTTCAAAGAGATATATTCACATATAGAGATATCTAGACATATATATTCTTATATATATTCGTATACATATCTCTTTTAGAGGAGAATATACGTCAAGGGCTTTGCGCAAAATATTAGGGTTTTTTTGTGTCTTTTTTTTTTTCTATTTGTCTTCTCCAATTCTATGGGGAATACATGAACACACACATGATTTGGCTGTTTGCATTACACGGCTTAACACGCTCGCAAGTTGCAAATAATAAGTTATTTTGCAACTTGTAATAGCTGCACAACCCCAAATGCGATAAAGCCATAACGCCTGCAGGGTTTTTTAAACGGTTTTGCTGAGTGACTTGTAATTTAGCACAGAATGTGAAGTGTCTAATGTAAAGTGCGGTGGAGGAGGGATAATAGTCTGGGGCTGTTTTTCAGGGTTTGGGCTAGGCCCCTTAGTTCCAGTGAAAGGTCATCTTAATGCTACAGGATACAAAGACATTTTAAACATTTTGGTGCTTCCAACTGTGTGGCAAAAGTTTGGGGAAGGCAATCTAAAGCTAAAAATAAATAAATTACGCGCTAAAACAATATTTGCCATTAAACGTACAATGTTAATCATAGATGAATCATAATATGGTTTTGGGCTACTTTTTCACATAATAGTGTAAACTGTTTTTCTTCTTCTCCATTTTAAACATAGTAATTTATCATGGTTTATGGATGATGTGTAACTCATCTAATTACTGCCCACTATTTGTATACTCGACTTTCCAAAGTCTTCAATAGTATTGTTACACCTGTGAAAACTACTATATTTTTTTTGGCACTAAAATATTCTCTGCAATTAGTATAACTTTTTAGCACATTTGTTTTCAAGCAATGTATTTAAAGGGACAGTCTAGTAACAAATAAACTTTCATGATTTAGATAGGGTATGCAATTTTAAACAACTATCCAATTTACTTTGTTAATCAAATTTGCTTTGCTCTCTTGACATTCTTTTAGAAAGCTAAACATTGATAGACTCATATGCTAAGTTCTAAGCCATTGAAGGCTGCCTCTCAATGCATTTTGAGTGTTTCTTTGTACAGCTAAACAGCACTAGTTCCTGTGTGCCATATAAATAACATTGAGCTCACTCCAGTGGAGTTACCTAGGAGTCAGCACTGATTGGCTAAAATGCAAGAACTGAAATAAGGGGGAACTCTGCAGAGGCTTAGATACCAGGTTATCACAGAGGTAAAAAAACATAATTTATGTAAGAACTTACCTGATAAATTCATTTCTTTCATATTAGCAAGAGTCCATGAGCTAGTGACGTATGGGATATACATTCCTACCAGGAGGGGCAAAGTTTCCCAAACCTTAAAATGCCTATAAATACACCCCTCACCACACCCACAATTCAGTTTAACGAATAGCCAAGAAGTGGGGTGATAAGAAAGGAGCGAAAGCATAAAAAAATAAGGAATTGGAATAATTGTGCTTTATACAAAATCATAACCACCACAAAAAAGGGTGGGCCTCATGGACTCTTGCTAATATGAAAGAAATGAATTTATCAGGTAAGTTCTTACATAAATTATGTTTTCTTTCATGTAATTAGCAAGAATCCATGAGCTAGTGAAGTATGGGATAGCAAATACCCAAGATGTGGAACTTCCACGCAAGAGTCACTAGAGAGGGAGGGATAAAATAAAGACAGCCAATTCCGCTGAAAAATTAATCCACTACCCAAATCAAAAAAGTTTCAATTTTTATAATGAAAAAAACTGAAATTATAAGCAGAAGAATCAAACTGAAACAGCTGCCTGAAGTACCATTCTACCAAAACTGCTTCTAAAGAAGAGAAAACATCAAAATGGTAGAACATAGTAAAAGTATGCAAAGAAGACCAAGTCATTGCTTTGCAAATCTGATCAACAGAAGCTTCATTCTTAAAAAGCCCAGGAAGTAGAAACTTACCTAGTAGAATGAGCCGTAATCCTCCGAGGCGGGAATCCACCCGACTCCAAATAAGCATGATGAAACAAAAGTTTAAGCAAGATGCCAAATAAATGGCAGAAGCCTTTTGACCTTCCTAAAACCAGAAAAGATAACAAATAGACTAGAAGTCTATCTGAAATCTGAATAGCTTCAACATAGAATTTCAAAAAACTCTTACCATATCCAAAGAAAGCAAGAATCTCACCAAAGAAGTTTTAGGAAAACAATAATTCCTCCCTAATGTTGTTAGAATTTACAACTTTAGGTAAGAATTTAAATGAGGACAGCAAAAACCACCTTATCCTGATGAAAAAATCAGAAAAAAAGTGATTCACAAGAAAGAACAGATAATTCAAAAACTGTTCTAGCTGAAGAGATGTCCAAAAAGAACAATACTTTCCATGAAAGTAATTAATGTCCAGAGCAAGCATATGCTCGAATAGAAGAGCCTGAAAAGCCTTCAGAACCAAATTAAGACTCCAAGGAGGAGAAATTGGCTTAATGACAGGTTTGATACGAATCAAAACCTGAACAAAATGATGAATATCAGGAAGTAACACTGCCTTATCCTGATGAAAAATCCGAAAAGGATATTCACAAAAAAGAGCAGATAACTCAAAAACTCTTCTAGCAGAAGAAATAACCAAAAAATTCAATAATTTTCCAAGAAAGTAATTTAATGTTCAGAGAATGCATAGTTTCAAACGGAGGAGCCTGTAAAGCCCTCAGCATCAAATTGAGACTCCAAAGAGGAGAGATTGAATTAATGACAGGCTTGATACGGACCAAAGCCTGTACAAAACAATGAATATCAGGATGATTAGCAATCTTTCTGTGAAAAAAGAACAGAAAGAGTAGAGATTTGTCCTATCAAAGAACTGAATACAAAACCTTATCCAAACCAACCTGAAAAAATTATAAAATTCTATGAATTTTAAAAGAATGCCAAGAAAAGTAGGTCTTCCAGACTCGATAATAAATCTTTCTAGAGACAGATTTACGAGCCTGAAACATAGTAATAATCAATGAGTCAGAGAAACCTCTATGACTAAAAATCAAGCGTTCAATCTTCATCCCTTCAAATTTAATGATTTGAGATCCTGATGGAAAAAATGGGCCTTGAGAAAGAAGGTCTGGTTTAAACGGAAGTGTCCAAGGTTGGTAACTGGCCATCCGAATGAGATCCGCATACCAAAACCTGAGAGGCCATGCTGGAGCCACCAGCAGAACAAACAAATACTCCATAAGAATTTTGGAAATCGCTTTGGAAGAAGAACTAGAGGCGGAAAGAAATAGGCAAAAAGAGAATTCCAAATAAATGTCAATGCATACACTACTTCCGCCTGAGGATCCCCGGACCTGAATAGGCCCCTGGGAAGTTCTTTATTCAGATGAGATGCCAACAGATCTATTTCTAGAAATGCTCACATCTGAAAAATTAAAAAACATATCTGGATATGAGAGACCATTCTCCCGGATGTAAAGCTTGATTAACAGAGATAATCCGCTTCCCAAATATCTATACCTGGGAAAAAAAACCACAGAATTTAGATAGGAGCTGGATTTAGCCCAAGCTAATATCCGAGACACTTCTGTCACAGCCTAAGGACTGATAGTCCCACCCTGATGATTGACATACACCATAGTTGTGATATTGTCTGAAAGACAATAAACGTCTCTTCTTCAAAAAGAAACTAACTGAAAAACTCTGAGAATGCATGGAGTTCTAAAATATCAAATGGTAATCTCGCCTCCTGAGATTTCCAAACCCCTTGTGCTGACAGAGATCCTCAGACAGCCTCCCAACCAAAAAGACTCACATCTGTAGAGATCATGGTCCAGGTTGAAAGAAACGAAGAGACCTGTAGAACTAAATGATGATGATCTTAACCACCAAATCAAGATAGATAAATATTAGGATTTGAAGATTTAAAATGTGAAATCCTAGAATCCCTGCACCATAATTCAGCATAAAAAACTGGAAAGGTTCTTTCTATTGAAAATGAGCAAAGGGAATTGAATCCAATGCTGTGGTCATAAGACCTAAAACTTCTATGCATATATAGCAACTGAAGGAAATAAGAGACTAAAGGTACCGACAGACGGAACCCAATAAAATTGTCCCTTGTCTGATAGAGACAAGGACAGTGACACAAACTATCTGGAAACCTAAAGAAGGTGACCCTTGTGTGAGGAATCAAGAGCTTTTGAAAAAAAGATCCTCTAACTATGCCTTGGAAGAACAAAGTGAATCATATGAGATTCCGCATCCTCAGAAAATAATCTGAATGAAAACAGAAAAATGAAAATATGCATTTATTGTATCTAATGAAAACAAATAATGCTATCACTGACCAAAAAAAAGGCAGAATAGTTTGAATAAAACTCCAAAACCCAGTTCCTAAAAATGGAACTGGAAGAAATACCCCAGAAGATTCCAGGTCTGAGCAGCGCTTGAACCCCACGGGTGATCAGCCATGCTTCAACAGTACCCAAAATATATAGGACCGAAACACACTTAAAAAAAGTGTTAGCCTTACTGGAATAGCTGGAATATAATAGAGAAAAAAGACTTCTCACAGACGGTTTATTCTGAACTTATTCTGTACCCAAAATCAAAGAAATTTGGACCGAATAGAACCAAATAAATTTAAAAAAAGTCTTAACCTGCCCCTTACCAGCCGAGCTGGAATACGGCACGTACATCGCAATTTTAGGGAGCTGATTTTGAACTGAAAAATTTCCAATTAAAAACATGTTACTTGGGAAAGAATTCAGGAATTTGTTCCTTAATAAGAACAACCAAACTAATATAAGCTTAAAGTTTTAGTCTTAGAACTCAATCTTGAAGCACAGAGTAACAGTTAAGAATTGAATCCAATTATAAAACAAATAATTGATTATCTTAGAACAAAAGAAATATGGATTTTTAGAAATCACAAAATTCTTCTAGCTAAAACAGCTAAAGACATAGATTAAACCTCATTTGCGAAAATATTCAATAAAATGAAGACACAAATGAAATTATTAGCATGATAGTCCAGTTAAAGGACCAGTCAATACACTGGACTTGCATAATCAATAAATGCAAAACAACAAGACAAATGCAACAGCACCTAGTCTAGTAAATTTTGTCCCTTTAACAATGCTAAAATAAATCATAATCTGATACTTGATCTTAAAGTAAACAGAAAAAATGAAGCAATTGCAACATCATCCAAATAAATCACAGGTCCAAGAAAAGTACCTGAAACTAAATAATTTTCCATAAATAAGATACAACCATCCAAAGGAAAATAAATAATATTTTGCTATAGAAACAATAGCATAATTAGTAGGAGTAGAGATAGCCCCAATAAATTGATGAACCCTCAAAATTGAATTTAACTGCCGGCAAAGAATATAGTTTAAAGCCTTTGAAGAAGGAATAAAAGAAAATTCTCAGCCTATTCCATTCCCTAGTATGAGGAACTGGAAAAAAAACTCTGAAAACACAGAAGAATAAATAAGCAGAAATAAAATGTTAGCTAGTCTTGAAAAAGAACTAGTTACCTTAATATCCAAAATAATCAACACCTTTTCAACAAAGAACAAATGTACTTTAATAAAAAAGTAGATTTGTTAGTGTCAATATCTGATGAAGAAAATTCTGAATGAGAAAAAAACATCATCCGAGAAGGATAAATTAGTATGTTGTTGGACATTTGAAACTTCAATAATTAAAAAAGAAGTTTGAAAAAGACCTAAAAATTTTATTAGAAGGCACGAAGTCAGACAAAGCCTTTAAAAAAGAATCAGAAATATATTCCTATAAATCTTCTAAGTATTTCTTGTACATAAGATGTAAATAGAATAGCAATATATAAAGCATAAATACTAATGGATTCTGCATATAAAAAGCTTAACATGAAACTTATAAGAAACCATAGCTAAAGATAAACATTCATAACATTGAAAATAAATGAACTTAGGTTTGGTAGGACTGAACTCAGTCAACGGAATCCCTTAGTATGTTTTGAAACAGGAACAGTGAAATCTTGCAATATGTAATAAAAAAAAATAAAAAAATTTAAAGCAAAATTATCAAATTCCTTAAATGACAGTTTCAGGAATGGGAAAGAATGAAAAATAATAAGCTTCTAGAAACCAGAAGCAATAAAAAAAGTGAGGTTTAAATAATGTGAGGAAAAAAGTGGAACAAAAAAGATGCCCACATTTTTTGGCGCCAAATACGACGCCCACATTATTGGCGCCAAATACAACGCCCATATATTTGGCTCCAAATATGACGCCACATCCTCTGACACCAAAACCGACGCCCACATTTTTTGGCGCACAAAAATGTCTGAATACGCATGCGTCAAAAAATGACGTTAACAGAATACAACTTCCGGCGTCAACTATGGTGCCGGAAATTACAAATTTTTGCGGCAAAAAAAAAACATTTTCTGCCCCCGCGAGCCTAACAGGACACAGGAAAAAATGGTCAATTGAAAATTTTCAAGGTAAAGAAAGAATCATTTGAAATGCATTATACCAAATAATGAAACTGACAGTCTGAATTTTAAAGGAATACTGATTATCCTGAATCAAGGCAAATATAAGTTTATAGACATATATTTAGAACTTTACATATAAAGTGCCCAACCATAGCTTTGAGTGTCATAAATAGAAATAAGATTTACTAACCCCAAGAAACTCATCTACATATAGGAGATAGCCAAACCAGTACTGAAACGAGAATCAGTAGAGGTAAGTAGAGGTAAGTAGAGGTAAGTAGAGGTAATGGTATATTAGGGTATATTGTCGATCTGAAAAGGGAGGTAGGAGAAGAAATCTCTACGACCGATAACAGAGAACCTATGAAATAGATCCCGTAGAAGAAGACCATGGTATTCAAATAGTCTCTTCACATCCCTCTGATATTCACTGCACTCTGAGAGGAAAACCGGGCTCCAGCCAGCTGCAAAGCGCATATCAATGAAGAATCTAGCACAAACTTACTTCACCACCTCCACGGGAGGCAAAGTTTGTAAAACTGAATTGTGGGTGTGGTGAGGGGTGTATTTATAGGCATTTTAAGGTTTGGGAAACTTTGCCCCTCCTGGTAGGAATGTATATCCCATACGTCACTAGCTCATGGACTCTTGCTAATTACATGAAAGAAACATAATTTATGCTTACCTGATAAATTTATTTATTTCCAGCAGGAGGAGGCAAAGAGCACCACAGCAAAGCTGCTATATATGTCACTTCCCTTACCCATAACCCCCAGTCATTTAGACGAAGGGAAATGGAAAAAGAAGAAAACACAACGGTGTAGAGGTGCCTGAGATTTTAGCTAAAAATAACTGTCTTAAAATAAAGGGTGGTCCGTGGACTCAACATATCTGAAAAGAAATACATTTATCAGGTAAGCATAAATTATGTTTTCTTTCCTAAGATATGGTGAGTCCATGGAATCATCAATTACTAGTGGGAACCAATACCCAAGCTAGAGGATACAGATGATTAGGGAGGGACAAGACAGGTAACCTAAACAGAAGGCAACACAGCTTGAAGAACCTTTCTCCCAAAAGAAGCCTCAGCCGAGGCAAAAGAATCAAACTTAAAGAATTTAGAAAGAGTATGCAAAGATGACCAAGTTGCAACCCTGCAAATCTTTTCCACAAAAGCTTTATTCTTGAAAGCCCAGATAAAAGAGACAACCCTAATGAAATGAGCTGTGATTTCCTCAGGAGCTTGCTGTCCAGCAGTCTCAAGATTAAACGGATAACACTCTTCAGCCAAAGGAAAGCAAAGTAGCTGAAGCTTTCTGAGCCTTGCGTTTCCCAGAAAACAAACATATAAGGCAGAGGACTGACAACAGTCCTTAGTCGCCTGCAGAAAGAATTTCAGCACGAAAACAACATCTAGTTTATAAACAAAGAAAGAACAACTTATTTCCTGATTATATTCTTGAACGAAACAAACAACTTTAGGCAAAAAAACCCAACCTAGTATGCAAAACCACCTTATCAAAATGAAAGATAAGATAAGAGGAATCACACTGTAACGCCGAGAGCTCTGAAACCCCCCAGTAGAGGATAGCCACAAAACCTTCCAAAATAACAACTTAATATCTAAGGAATGCATAGGCTCAAACGGAGCCTGCTGTAAAACCTTAAGAACAAAATTAAGACTCCAGGGGGGAGAACCCAGAGTAAACACAGGCCGGATCCTGACCCAGGCCTGACAAAAACGATTGCACGTCTGGCACATCCGCCAAATGCTTATGCAATAAAAATAGACAATGCCGAAATCTGACCCTTCAGAGTACTAGCTGACAAACTCTTATCCAGACCATGCTGGAGAAAGGACAAAAAACTAGGAATCCTGAATCTACTCCAAGAGAATCTGTTGGATTCACACCACACAATATTTACACTAAATCTTATGGTAGATGGTACGAGTCACAGGCTTATGAGCCTGGATCATGGTCTCGATGACCAACCCTGAAAAGCCCACACTTAGACAACAATAAGTGTTCAATCTCTAAACAGTCAGCTTCAGAGCAAACCAGACTTGGATGAAGGAAGGGACCCTGAAGTAGAAGGTCTTTCCTCAGAGGAAGTCTCCAAGGTAAAGGTGACTATTAGCATAAATAACACTCTCTCCTGAGTGATACGAGTGATGACTCATAGAAGAAGAGCAACCAGAAGAAACAGGTATACCCCCAAAGAACTGCCAGGGCAACTATTAGAGCAGCCTGAGGAACTCTCCACTCCTGGAATTCACTCCAAAAAGTGAAAAATCAATAAGCAACAAAAATGAACATCTGCCCACCGAATATCCATGCCAATCAGGTCACAGGAACTCCAGGTTCCTCTCAGGCAGTTGATGTAACTACTAAGATGAAAATGTTCAATTAAAACCTGACCAGTGGATAAAGTGACTGAAGCCAAGCTATCAGAACATTGAAGATAATGCTCACTCAAAGAAAGATATGGGGAGAATAGACACCTCCCAAGACCAAAGTCACCAACCAAACGGGCTAGCGTCCGTGGTCACTATTACTCAGAAAGGTCTCCAGAAGATTGTGTTTTGAGACAGATGCTCCTGAGAAAAACCAAAAAAGACTCTGGAAAATGAGGGCAATGAACTAGCTACCTCTCGCAAAATAAGTGAGCACTCTACCAATAACTCCTCTCCGATCCACAGAGAAAATCTCGAGTCGACCGATCCAGATCTATCCTCTGAGACAGGACCACAATGTCCCCAGTCCATAGATTCACAGATGGAATCGATCAAATGAATGATGTCCAATAAATCAACCATCAGACCATTACCTCCATACATTGAACTACTGGAAGGCCAAATAAAGTCTGACCTCTGACAAAAATATTTTCAAAGGAAGAGAAACTAATATGGTCCCTAAGCAAACTACCCCTGTAGCTGTAAAAAGGAAACTCAATTTCAGATTTACTTCCATCCGAGGAACGAAAAAAAGACAACAAGGTCTCAGAGTTTACTTGTTGAAAAAATGGAGCCTGAACCATTATGACATCCAGGAAGGACCTCACAGTAATTCCCTGAAGCCTGCAATATAGCCCCCTCTGAGAGCCATGACAAGGCCAAAGGTAAAAGTATTTAGAACCAGGAGCTTTAGATAACCAAAAGCTCCCTAAATTCCACGAGCAGCTGAATAAGGGACTAATTAACTGAAAGTGATTGACAGAAAAGTCAAGCTCAGAATCCTTCAGGACTATGGTCATCATGAGCAGAAGGGAGTGCTTATCACACCAGTGCCATAGTTAATCCTTGGGACACAACTTGTTGAGGCACTTAAGGTCCACTAAAAGATAAAAATTCCAGATCCTGCTCTCATACAAGAATTGGAACAATCCCTCAGACAGGATATAAGATCCAAACGCACTACCAATTATCTCCCTGATATCTGGTGCCGATAAATCTGAGAGAAGGAACCTGCCCCAGGAAAGGAAAGAATGACTATCATGTAGCAACCCTGATATACTATGCCCACAGCCTATCTGGGACATCTCATATCCATGATTGAAGATAGAGAGATTCACCACCTTTTCGTCTTGCGGGTGAAAAACTGTTAAAATGGTACCAGACGTGGGGTGCAAACCCCCCAGACATATGTTCTTTGGATCTTTAAGTCCAACGCCGTAATCCTAGTAAACCTGAACTTTCAGAAATAAGCCTGTCAGATCCGGACCAAACAAGGTCTTACCCTTGTAAGAAAACACCAGAAGCTTGGAAAAATCCACTAACCATGATATAGCCACAAAGCCCCGCAGGCTAGCTCGGCTAAGTTAGATATCTTGGCTCCCTGTTTAAAAACTAGCATGGTAGTATCAGAAATAAAGAAATTGGCTAGTTCAAAAGCCTTAATTCAATTCAGGATCTCCTTCTTAGTCCCTACCAATTGGAACAAATAAGGCATCGCACCAATAAGATGCCGCACTTGCCACAGTGGCAATATCAAGTTTCCAAGTAAACCTACATTTAAGTGACAGGAAACGTCCTCTTAAAGACAGGAGACTGAGAAAAACTCTAAGAGTAGCTCTCCCATTCCCGCGAGCACGATCTTCCTAATATCTAAAAAAATCACTAGATTCTTTAGGGATTGACAATGACAGACGAATCAGAGTCGCTCCAAGGCAGCCAAAAACCTCCTTTAATCACACATGAAGGTGTTCAGGCTGAAATCTGAAGGATACAACTTCTGCAACAGATAAAGGAATTATACTGTCCACATCTGAGAATTTATCCTCAGAGACTACTGATGTATCCTCCTCATCAGACCTACGAGGAAGGCAAACAGAGTAGCAGCACGCGGTACAGAAACCCTACTTTCTGAATATCTAATATTCCTCCCAGTGATTTTCCCCCTGAAAAAAGGAAAAGCAGATAATGCTAAAGATACCTAAAAGATAACTGAGCAGCAGATTCTGCAGCAAACAACTCCTCCAGGAGATGAGGAACTGCAGGGCACAGCAGGTGACGCCATAAATGCTAGGGACGTGAAAGAAGAAAACTGTGGAATTACCTACACAGCATCATCCTGGGAGACATTGAGTTCAGAGGCCACGCGTTATCCCTATCTCAGGAAACTTGGTGAAACAAGAACACACATAATTGTATATTTGTAAACAATATTAGTGTCAAAAACCAAACCAAATTCTCTCCTAAAAAGAAATAATATATTTTTTTAATATAATAATGAAAAATGAGACTGTCACTTTTAAAAACAGTAAATTAAAGTTAATTTAAGAAGGGTTATAACAGTCACAGATTATGCAGACATAATTACTCTCCTGTAAACTGCTACTTGAAGAACAGCTTTTTTTAAATGGAGAGCACACTCATATCGTTTGGAATCTGGATAGAATATGATTTGCACATTAACATAGTGTTACAATAAACAGAACCCTGATATAGCCCCCAAAAGGGACAAAACCCACCAGGAAGCTGAATATAGAAAACCGTGAAATAAAGATTATACATTTAAAGTAGTAGTCTCTTTAAATGAATCTGTTTTGTCTCAAAAAGAAACAACACAACACACTGGCTCTTTAATTAGATAACTAATAACGGAGCTAATATATTCTCCCTCTTCTCCCCCATATAACACAAAAAGGTTTTTAGGAAGATCAAGACTGTCTACACGACAACAGCCATAAAAGATCTAAACAGCAAACTACATGCTGTATGTACACACAGATGCGGTCTTTGCAGCTCTGGAGAAGAGGGAGGAGCTGACCAGGCTGTGAGAAGCTGCGCCATTAATCGAAAGCATGCACCTCCCAGCCGACAGAACAACAGAGCCTGCAATAAGCAAATGCGAAATAGTGCAAAAAGTAAATGCAAACCCAGCACTGATCCCTAACATGAACCTGTAACCCTAAACACATTTCCTAGCAAAAAAAAAAACTACCTCCAAATTGAATCACTACTCATGGCTACGACACCCACTACAGCAAATAAATTTGTAGCTGCATTGTTGCTGCTGGACCTCACAACAGCAGCAACACTTCAAAGAACTCAATAGTCACAAGATTGTCTCCTGTGAGATTGTAGCTACAACAACATCATCTGCATTTTGGCCCATACATTGTTGGCAGATACCACAGACCCCAAATAGAAGCTATAAAAATAAATAAAAAAGTGACATGTTCACCTGTTGTACACCAAGTTGTATAACTTATTTGGCTAGTTAAAGGGACAGTGTAGTCAAAATTAAACTTTCATGATTCAAATAGGGCATGTGATTTTAAATAACTTTCCAATTCACCTTTACCATCAAATTTGCCTTGTTCTCTTGGTATTCTAAGTTGAACTCTAAACCTAGCTAGGCTCATATGCTAAGGCTGTCTCTTATCTCAGTGCATTTTTACATAGATATATGAATATAGAATATGATTTGCACATTAACATAGTGTTACAATAAACAGAACCCTGATATAGCCCCCAAAAGGGACAAAACCCACCAGGAAGCTGAATATAGAAAACCGTGAAATAAAGATTATACATTTAAAGTAGTAGTCTCTTTAAATGAATCTGTTTTGTCTCAAAAAGAAACAACACAACACACTGGCTCTTTAATTAGATAACTAATAACGGAGCTAATATATTCTCCCTCTTCTCCCCCATATAACACAAAAAGGTTTTTAGGAAGATCAAGACTGTCTACACGACAACAGCCATAAAAGATCTAAACAGCAAACTACATGCTGTATGTACACACAGATGCGGTCTTTGCAGCTCTGGAGAAGAGGGAGGAGCTGACCAGGCTGTGAGAAGCTGCGCCATTAATCGAAAGCATGCACCTCCCAGCCGACAGAACAACAGAGCCTGCAATAAGCAAATGCGAAATAGTGCAAAAAGTAAATGCAAACCCATAAAGGCCCTAAATAAAGGTATCGATGCAGAGGCCCTACCTCACAAGACCCTTAGGCTATGGAGGGATAAACAATAATGGAATCTTCTCTTCCAGAAATAAACTAGAAACTGGCTCAGAGAGAGCAAATGGATATTTTGTGCCTCTAATAAACTAAAGCCCAATAAGAAATTAACCCCTTCATATTCATGAAGGGAGTTAAATTACTGTCTCCTGTCACATGCTAACAGTGCCTGCCTTCTGCCTTAACAATCCCCACTCAGGATTATTTGAATCCCATCAATAAATAGCAGATAACCCAATATATTTTCAATGGCTCTAAAGTGCCAGCCTCCTAGCCCCAGTACAGTAGGCACTTACCTGCATCTAGCCATCCGGCAGGACGACTGCTCACACAACGTGGAAAAACGCCAACTCCTTACAGAGGTCTGTGAAAAAAGAAAGAGTAAACTTAATCAGGCTTTCTATACTAGGGCAGCAACATGTTAGAAAAACGCAGTAAGGCCCACCTCAAGTTCCTAACTGCTTTAAAGCCACCACTGCCCTACTGAAGAGACTAACATGGAGTACGGCTACACCCAGTCTTGAGAGGAAGTCAGAATAAACCTACTCCGGCATTCAAAATAAAAAAATCTTGATTGAAGTTCAATTTTCTTCAGACACCAAAAACTTCACCTCCTCCATGAACAGAGGCAAAGAGAATGACTGGGAGTTATGGGTAAGGGAAGTGACATATATAGCAGCTTTGCTGTGGTGCTCTTTGCCTCCTCCTGCTGGCCAGGAGTGATATTCCCACTAGTAATTGATGATTCCATGGACTCACCATATCTTAGGAAAGAAAGTATATTAATATATAATATAGCCGTGCTGGTTATGCAAAAAAATTGAAAGTTGCTCAAAATTGCATGCTCTATCTTAACAGTATTTGCACTGCCCAGTAGCTAATAAAAACCACAACAAAGTTTGTGCATTAAATACATTTCACAACAGCAGCACAACAATGTTTGGTACTTTAGCCTTGCAGATCCCAAACGAAAATTTGACTGTGTCCTTATAGAAACTTGCAAACATGTTACAATTTAACAAAACTTTATTACATAAATACATCAACCTGAAATGTATTTAATATGTTAAACATATAGTGGCTGGTATTTTAAAAAAATTAATACATTTTTTCTAAAAGTCTGTTTATGTGGCCTGTGAGATTCCTGTTCTGTCCAAAGAGTTTTCACATGACATTGATACATGGAAAATAGTTAAACCAACATTAGAAAGCGGACTGGTTTCTCTAGAAAGGGTAGCATCTATCAATATGAGGAATTCAGAATCAACAAGGTGGGAAGGAGGAAGTGTTGGGAGAGGTTTATTTAAATTTTTGAATTAGAAGTATTACATAAAAGTAAAGGTGTGAAATTCAATTGAAAAAATAAAAACCCTTACCACATGAAGAATTTTATTTTCTGTTTCATAAACGGTGCACTCCTAAGGGAGGAAACAAATATTACATTAATTTTACTAATATACAGTGAAATCATTATTATTAAATTCATTTTCTTAAAATTACGAATATAACAATAAAATAGACACATCATGAGATTTATAATTGATACACTTTATTATATATTAGGCCACTTCATCCATCAGTATTCAAAAACGGTCTTACACAGTAAATTAGGATGTTTCGCAAAAGGAGAAAAAAAGGAAGTCTCTAGTTCAAACAACATTAACACTTGAATTTAAAGACACTCTACCCTTTCACAAATCTACTATATCAGTTTATCCTTAGTGAAAACAGTTTTTTTCTTTCATTCATTCATTCATTCATTCATTCATTGTATCTGATAAAAGGAGGCACTAACAATCCAACCAATCATAATGTGTATCTTCTGAACCATTAAGCAGTATATAAGTGTACTTTTGTGCCTATTCTTTGCCAGGATCAAACATATCCTCATCAACTGAATTAGCTAGGTCTGTGTGTTTTACATTGCATTTTGTACAGATATGGTTACCACTTTCCCAATACAATGTAACGACACATGGGTTACAGTGTATTGGCATGTGTTGTAGTACTCTGACAGCAATGTAAAATGCAAGATTTAAAAAGGAATGTCATCTTGTTTTATAATTCTTAAGCAGCAATGTATTTTTATCAAAGCCTAATAACAACATGCATTTCCTTGCTATTAACACTTTTTATGTAATGTACCCTTGTGCCTCAATCTGCTTCTAACAAAATATAATGACATATTGCACTGATTATAATAAAATATTAACAGAATCTTAAAATCATAATATTGTGATGCCCAACCTGTGAATGCAACAATGTTTTCAGGATAAGATAGCTTCAGGGATTACTGCTGCTGGACAATGTTGGAGTAGGCAAACTTCTATTAATCTTGTGGAGGGAATTGCATTGCCTTATGTTAACAATTCTGTCTCTATTGCTAAAGTCATACTTTAACTCCAGCCTATAAAGCCAGCACTGATCCCTAACATGAACCTGTAACCCTAAACACATTTCCTAGCAAAAAAAAAAACTACCTCCAAATTGAATCACTACTCATGGCTACGACACCCACTACAGCAAATAAATTTGTAGCTGCATTGTTGCTGCTGGACCTCACAACAGCAGCAACACTTCAAAGAACTCAATAGTCACAAGATTGTCTCCTGTGAGATTGTAGCTACAACAACATCATCTGCATTTTGGCCCATACATTGTTGGCAGATACCACAGACCCCAAATAGAAGCTATAAAAATAAATAAAAAAGTGACATGTTCACCTGTTGTACACCAAGTTGTATAACTTATTTGGCTAGTTAAAGGGACAGTGTAGTCAAAATTAAACTTTCATGATTCAAATAGGGCATGTGATTTTAAATAACTTTCCAATTCACCTTTACCATCAAATTTGCCTTGTTCTCTTGGTATTCTAAGTTGAACTCTAAACCTAGCTAGGCTCATATGCTAAGGCTGTCTCTTATCTCAGTGCATTTTTACAGTTTTCCACAGCTAGAGAGCGTTAGTTCCTGTGTGCTTTATACATAATGTGCAAAGTAATCACTGATGTAAAAAGTGTATTAATATAATAGTGTTGGTTATGCAAAACTGGGGAATAAAGTAAAGTTATATAGGAAATATCTATCTTTTCAAACAATAACAATTCTGGAGTAGACTGTCATTTGTAATATTTTAGGCAAATCTAAAGACAACCCTACGATCCAACTATCCCATCAACTGAGCCATTAAGAATACTTAGCTTTAATGTGGCCCTACTGAATACTGCACGTGAAATATATATGAAATGAAAGCATTTTTTTTATTAATAAAATATCACTCTTTGCAACTTAAAGGCATATTCCAGCCTAAATTAAAATGCACATGGGTGCATTTCAGTTTTGAATAGAAGCATTTTTGTAATATACATGTATTAGCAAAAATGCTTCTAATAAAAGCTATAGCTGTTTCAAACGTGTATTTAAGTATGCTCCGTGCACCAGCATTTTAAACACAGCACTTGCTCAGCTCATCTAGTAATTACGCAAATGTATTAATGGCTCACAGGATACAAGACCTATTGGTGTTCTGAGCAGCTGCAGTACTTACAATGCTCGTTCACTGACAATATCTACCTATGCTTCGCATGCACGCGGAGAGAAAAATACTCACACTAAAACAGTGTCAACTTTTACCAGAAGCAGGTTTGCCAATACATGTATCACAAATATGTCTCTATTCAAAGGTGTAATTCATCTATGTGCATTTAAATTTTGACTGGAATGTCCCTTTAAATTGGAAATTCTTTCAGATAATAATACTGTAACATATTATATACACACACAAATATAAATATAAAATATCCAGCAGGCCAGCACTCACGGTTCGAGACAAACAAACAGTTTGTTTGTCTGACGAAGGGGCTAAAACACTGAAACGTTACATTAAAAGGTAACACTGAAAATCCTGGCAAGTGCATCCTTTCTTTGCTTGATCCTATATATATATATATATATTGCATACAAGGGGGAGAAGCACTCTAACAGGAACGAACAACAGCTCATCAGCTAGTTCTCTGGCGATCTACCACCTGGAGCAGCCTCTTTTAGACCAGTGAGCTTTTACATTGGAACTATCCTGAAGCATATCAGTCTGACCCCGCCAGTCAAGGTTGGTCCAGTCCCGAAATACCAGGCAATTCTCCTTTGAACAAGGAACATGACAACCCCAGACGATCGTTTCGGCCTATTATGGGCTTCATCGGTGAGGTGCAGCCACATTCCTCTAAGCAGCACTGGCCAAGGAGTCCATATCTGGTTGCCCCTATCACCCATAGGGAGACTTCCCTAGGGTCATAATTAATTTGCATACAAGGGGGAGAAGCGCTCTAACAGGAATGAACAGCAGCTCATCAGCTAGTTCTCTGGCGTTCTACCACCTGGAGCAGCCTCTTTTAGACCAGTGAGCTTTTACATAGGAAAACTATCCTGAAGCATATCAGTCTGACCCCGCCAGTCAAGGTCGGTCCAGCCCCAAAATACCAGGCAATTCTCCTTTGAACAAGGAACATGACAACCCCAGACGATCGTTTTGGCCTATTATGGGCCTCATCGGTGAGGTGCAGCCACATTCCTCTTAGCAGCACTGGCCAAGGAGTCCATATCTGGTTGCCCCTATCACACATAGGGAGACTTCCCTAGAGTCATAATTAATTTGCATACAAGGGGAAGAAGCGCTGAGGCCCATAATAGGCCGAAACGATCGTCTGGGGTTGTCATGTTCCTTATATATATAGTTTTAAAGTGACAATATTTGCAATGATAATAGTCTTTATAATTCTCTTCGAACAAAAAATTAACAACTTTTCTACAGCAGATAACATATTTAATTGTTTTCTCCCAAATTCACAGAAATCACATTGTTTATGTATCATAATGCCTGGAGGAAATACAGTGCAGCGCTGCATTTACCAGTTGATCTAGTATTCCAGAAAAGAAAGTGGTTCAATACATCAGTGCTTTAAAAACATCCAGTAGCCTGGGTTTCCCAACTAAAAATTGAAGAAAACAATATAATTTATTGTATAGGGATTATACATGAATAATAAATATCACCAAAACTATTTTAGAAGGCAATGCGAATGGAAAAAATATATATAGTGATTCAGACAGAGGATTCAAAGGATATCAAAAGTAAGAACTAAGTAAATTTGATAACAGAAGTAAATTAAGTTTTTGAACATTTCACACTATCTGAATCTGAAATGTGGGGTTTTATGTCCCTTTAATCACATTGTAACATGCAAGTATGGCTGCTGCACATTATAAAAATATGTTTATTAACCCCTTAACGACATACGTCCTCAAAAAAAATACACTTAACGCCTGAGGACGTATGGCGTACGTCCTCAGTCTGGAAAGCAGCTGGAAGCGATCCTGCTCGCTTCCAGCTGCTTTCCGGTTATTGCAGTGATGCCTCAACATCGAGGCATCCTGCAATAACCCCCCTTGGCCATCCGATGCAGAGAGAGCCACTCTGTGGCCCTCTCTGTACCGGACATCGATGGCCGGTTTCGTTGGTGGGTGGGCAGCCATCGATGGGCCGTATGATGTGGAGGGGGGCGGGATCGTGGGCGGGAACGCCGGGTGCGCGCGCGTGCACGAGGGGGCGCGCGCGCGGGGGTAGGGAGCGGGTGGGAACCACTACACTACAGAAAAATGATGGGAGAAAAGTGGCAGTGATTGCCAAATATATTTAAATATATGTCGATCTAAGAGATCTGGGAGGGGGTGGTGGATTGGTCTTTTGGGGGGGGGCAAGCTACACTACAGAAAATGATTTAAAAAAATAATAAAAACATGTTTTACTATAAACTGGGTACTGGCAGACAGCTGCCAGTACCAAAGATGGCTACTAATAAGTTAGAGGGGGATGGGTAAAGAGCTGTTTGGGGGTATCAGGGAGGTTGGGGGCTAAGGGGGGATCCTCCAGAGCAGCATATGTAAATATGCCTTTTTTTATTTATTTTTTATCAAGGATAGCTTTTTTTTTTAGTACTGGCAGACTTTCTGCCAGTACTTAACATGGCGGGGACAATTGTGGGGTGGGGGAGGGAAGAGAGCTGTTTGGGAGGGATTAGGGGGTGTAATGTGTCAGGTGGGAGGCTGATCTCTACACTAAAGCTAAAATTAACCCTGCAAGCTCCCTACATGCTACCTAATTAACCCCTTCACTGCTAGCCATAATACACGTGTGATGCGCAGCGGCATTTAGCGGCCTTCTAATTACCAAAAAGCAACGCCAAAGCCATGTATGTCTGCTATTTCTCAACAAAGGGGATCCCAGAGAAGCATTTACAACCATTTGTGCCATAATTGCACAAGCTGTTTGTAAATGATTTCAGTGAGAAACCTAAAACTGTGAAAAATTTTACTTTTTTTTTTATTTAATCGCATTTGGCGTTGAAATGGTGGCATGAAATATACCAAAATGGGCCTAGATCAATACTTAGGGTTGTCTACTACACTACAATAAAGCTAAAATTAACCCTACAAGCTCCCTTCATGCTCCCTAATTAACCCCTTCATTGCTGGGCATAATACACGTGTGGTGCGCAGTGGCATTTAGCGGCCTTCTAATTACCAAAAAGCAACACCAAATCCATATATGTCTGCTATTTATGAAAAAAGGGGATTCCAGAGAAGCATTTACAACCATTTGTGCCATAATTGTAAATAAATTCAGTGAGAAACCTAAAGTTTGTAACAAAATGTGTGAAAAAGTGAACAATTTTTTTTTATTTGATCGCATTTGGTGGTGAAATGGTGGCATGAAATATACCAAAATGGGCCTAGATCAATACTTTGGGATGTCTTCTAAAAAAAAAATATATACATGTCAAGGGATATTCAGGGATTCCTGGAAGATATCAGTGTTCCAATGTAACTAGCGCTAAGTTTGAAAAAAAGTGGTTTGGAAATAGAAAAGTGCTTCTTGTATTTATTGCCCTATAACTTGCAAAAAAAAGCAAAGAACATGTAAACATTGGGTATTTCTAAACTCAGGACAAAATTTGGAAACTATTTAGCATGAGTGTTTTTTGGTGGTTGCAGATGTGTAACAGATTTTGGGGGTCAAAGTTAGAAAAAGTGTGTTTTTTTCCATTTTTTCCTCATATTTTATATTTTTTTTTTATAGTAAATTATAAGATATGATTAAAATAATGGTATCTTTAGAAAGTCCATTTAATGGCGAGAAAAACGTTATATAATATGTGTGGGTACAGTAAATGAGTAAGAGTAAAATTACAGCTAAACACAAACACTGCAGAAATGTAAAAATAGCCTTGGTCCCAAACGGTCAGAAAATGGAAAAGTGCTGTGGTCATTAAGGGGTTAAAGGGACACTGAACCCAATTTTTTTTCTTTCATTATTCAGATAGAGCATGCAATTTTAAGCAACTTTCTAATTTACTCCTATTATCAATTTGACTTCGTTCTCTTACTATCTTTATTTGAAAAAGAAGGCATCTAAGCTTTTTTTTTAGTTCAGTAC
Organism: Bombina bombina; assembly: GCF_027579735.1. Taxonomy (NCBI): domain Eukaryota; kingdom Metazoa; phylum Chordata; class Amphibia; order Anura; family Bombinatoridae; genus Bombina; species Bombina bombina. The sequence continues at coordinate 300,483,800 of NC_069501.1, forward strand.
TCTGGACAGCACTTTTTACAGGTGGATTAATTTATCCACCCATCAACAAGGGCAACCCAGGTTGTTCACCAAAAATGGGCCGGCATCTAAACTTACATTCTTGCATTTCAAATAAAGATACCAAGAGAATAAAAAAAATTTAATAATAGGAGTAAATTAGAAAGTTGTTTAAAATGTCATGCTCTATCTGAATCACAAAAGAAAAAATTTGGGTTCAGTGTCCCTTTAAATGTTTTTTAAAATGCCATTGGCTTCTCTCTCGTGTCTGAAATATCTACTCAATCACCCATTTTGTCCCAATTACGTATTTTTCCAGCTACCAATATACTTCTAAATAGGTGATTGTGTGATTTCCCCTCCACCTGTCTGACCCATTTCAAAAGTATCTCTATTTATATACAAACACATTTCTCTGCATAAGTGCTTCTGCCATTTTATTTCTCCTTAGGTTTGGATGATAAGACACTGAAAGCAGACAGTTCCACAGACAGCAGCTAAATATAGATCAGTAGGGTTCTGATTTTAAAACACTGTTTATAGGATAGGATTAATGAATCATTAGGTTTTACATATTAACATTCCTAAAATATTTTAAGCTGGTAAAATGTCTTGTATTTGATCTTTAACTTGCATTACAAGTTGATTATACGGCTCTAACCACAACAGCTGTAAGCATGTACTAAACAGCCTCAGTGTAAAACTGAGTAGAATCATGCTACGCGCCAATGGGGGAACTCCAATTTCACTTCTACAATCATACACTGAAAGAACAAATAAATAACACAACAGTATGGCAGTGTGCATTACAATAAGAATAACTACACATGTTTGCAATGTCTATGTATATTAAATATATGACAGAAATGAATGACCAATTATCCTAATAAAATGTTCAAGCAATCCAATTTAACCCCATACAGTACCCCATTTTACATTGGAAGAGGCCTAAACTCAAGTTAATTGACATGAGCAGTTGTTTTCCAGTCATCACTATTTCATCCTATTTATTGTTAAAGCTTTAAAGGGACATAAAACCAAGATCTTTGTCTCATGATTCAGATAGAGCAACTCATTTTAAAAAAACTTTCCAATTTACTTCTATTATATTTTCTTTGTTTTCTTGTTATCCTTTGAGCTTGTGGTCTGATCTAATCAATCACTGAGAAGAATATTTCAGGCTCAGGTAAATTTCCCAATCCTGAAAAATTAAATTTAAAAATAAAAATGTATGACTTAGATAGAACTTGCAATTTTAAACAACTTTCCGGTTTACTACTATTATCCAATTTGCTTTTTTCTTTTGATATATTTTGTTGAAGAACAAACCTAGGTAGCCTGAATGGAGCTTAGGAGCGTGCACAAGTTTTTAGCCATCTGGCAGCAGTATTTGCAACAATGTGTATAGCAATGTTATACATAATTGCAAACAATGCTGCCAGATGGCTAAAGACATGGCTAAAGACACACAAAATTGATAAAAGTGAATCTGAAACTTGTATAAAATGTCATGCTCTATACAAATAATTTCAATTTAATTTTGACTTTAGTGTTCCTTTAATTATGATGGATCCTGTTAGACTCTAAGGAGGGAGTTGAAATAAGGGGGCAGTCTGCAGAGGCTTAGATACAAGGTAATCACAGAGGTAAAAAGTATATTAACATAACCGAGTTGGTTATGCAAAACTGGGGAATGGGTAATAAAGGTATTATCTATCTTTTTAATCAATAAGAATTCTGGAGTAAAATATGTCCCTTTAACGGAATGCCCTCTAGCTTCCTGCAGTGTAAAATCAGCAAATATGTTTTATTGCAAATAAAGGAATAGCAGGGAATTAAAATGAAAGCATGTTTTTTCCTTATGCATACCAAAAAAGTTTATAGAAAATAGTTTTTAAGTTAAATGCCGATTTAACGGAAATATGAAATATTTGGTTGGACATGTTTGCCTTGAAATGCTAAATAAACAACAATTATATGCTCTAGACACCTACATAGATATCTTAAAAAAAAATAATACTATAGGAATGAGGCAAATTTGAAGAAGTAAATTGGATACTTTTTAAAATTGTATGCTTTGTCTGAAAAGCAAAATATTTTTTTGGGGTTTCATATCCCTTTAACACAGGATATCTAAACACTTGCTTTTTTTTTATTTCAGCGCTAAGAAAGAAAAAAAAAATATGAAACAGAAATTTCTAATTTTGTTCTTTTAAAATGAGTGAGCTATATGTTTAATAAACCAGTGGGAAACAAAAAGCAACATAAATTACAATTAAAGGGACACTGAACCCAAAATGTTTCTTTCGTGATTCAGATAGAGCATGCAAATTTAAGCAACTTTCTAATTTACTCCTATTATCAATTTCTCTTCATTCTCTTGCTATCTTTATTTGAAAAAGAATGCATCTAAGCTTTTGTTTTGTTCAGTACTCTGAACAGCACTTTGTTGGTGGATGAATTTATCCACCAATCAGCAAGAACAACCCAGGTTGTTCACCAAAAATGGGCCGGCATCTAAACTTACATTCTTGCATTTGAAATAAAGATAGCAAGAGAATAAAGAAAATTTGATAATAGGAGTAAATTAGAAAGTTGCTTAAAATTTCATGATCTATCTGAATCATGAAATAAAAAATGTGGGTTCAGTTACCCTTTGAGGAAAACTGCTTCTGTCAAATGAATGAACCTCATAGGTTACTCTAACGTGAGTACAGATCATCAGTCATTAGAATTACATACTGTGTATAATTGCTATGCAAAAATAAAAAGTTTATATTGTAAGTTAGAAAAGACTGAAAAGGATGAAAAACACAACAAATTCTATTTTTGTTCATTCTAAATATAGAAAATGATTATTTCACTCAAAAAAGAAACAAGATTTGATGATTGACACACTAACACCGTATTAAAGTTGTTCTGCTATATCAACTATCAGTGATGAAAAGGAAATGGATAACAAAAATAAATGGTTTACTAGGAACTTGACTAAAGGTATTGTCTAGGGGTCATTTATATTCCAATACCTGCCAAATTACACATCAACCTGTATTATCTTACTTTTTATTTGTGCTCCATAAAATGTTGTGGTATTTTTTTCCCCAATATTACATGGAACTTCAATGAACTGTGTTGATTACAAAGTTAAAACTAATTCCATGTTAATAAATTGTTAATCATTTCTATTAAAGTACAGGGTTTAATTTGAGTGTGTTTTTTAATCCCTAAACTCTATTACAGAGCACCCAAACATTTTTCATATGAAAAGTAGGTGATATTATCTAGGGGCCACATTACATTTTACTCACACTTATACTTAAGATAATGTCCCCAAAATAAAGTATATCTATCGTATTTTAAGAATAAATAATACATAGGAAATACATCAACAACAATGAATTTGACCTAACTGCATATATGACTCAAATTTACAAAATTGTGTACAATCACACATCCATAAATCCCTATTAGAATTAGACGGAAAAGGATGGAATACGGTCTGCTAATGACAGCATAAAAATTAAATATTCACTCCTTCCAAAGAGCACAAGGAAACCTATACAGTACTTTGAATAAGGGATGATGCTTACATTATAATACTCTCATGCTATTACACTTGCAAATCACAATATAAATGATTTTATATATATATATATATATATATATATATATATATATATATATATATATATATAAAAATATATATAAATGCATATACACACACGCGCGCGCACACACACATATCCTATATAATAAAAGGCCAGGTATGTTTGTCAGATGCAGTCATGTGCAGTAAAGACTGCATGAGGACAAACATACCTAGCCTTAAGCAGCAAAGAGGATGGGTGCCGTAGTGGGGGGCGTGGCCGGGTGGTAGAGCCATGATGGTAGCGTGGCCGGATGTGCGCATGAAGGGGGCATGATTGACAGTAGCCCCCATGATGTGGGCGTGGTCAGGTGGAAGTGTGCATGGCCGAGACACAGTGACAAAGAGGAAGGAGAGAGAGCAAAAGAGGGGGGGGGGGGGGAGAGGAGAGAGAGCAAAAGAGGGGGGGGAGAGGAGAGAGAGCAAAAGAGGGGGGGGAGAGGAGAGAGAGCAAAAGAGGGGGGGAGAGGAGAGAGAGCAAAAGAGGGGGGGAGAGGAGAGAGAGCAAAAGAGCAAAAGAGGGGGGGAGAGGAGAGAGAGCAAAAGAGGGGGAGAGAGAGAGAGCAAAAGAGGGGGAGAGAGAGAGAGCAAAAGAGGGGGAGAGAGAGAGAGAGCAAAAGAGGGGGAGAGAGAGAGAGAGCAAAAGAGGGGGAGAGAGAGAGCAAAAGAGGGGGAGAGAGAGAGAGAGAGCAAAAGAGGGAAAGAGAGAGAGAGCAAAAGAGGGAGAGAGAGAGAGAGCAAAAGAGGGAGAGAGAGAGAGAGCAAAAGAGGGAGAGAGAGAGAGATAGAGAGAGCAAAAGAGGGAGAGAGAGAGATAGAGAGAGCAAAAGAGGGGGAGAGAGAGATAGAGAGAGCAAAAGAGAGAGAGCAAAAGAGGGAGAGAGAGAGAGAGCAAAAGAGGGAGAGAGAGAGAGAGCAGAAGAGGGGGGAGAGAGAGCAAAAGAGAGGTCGGAGAGAGCAGAAGAGGGGGGTGAGAACAGAAGAGGGGAGAGAGAGCAAAAGAGAGGGGAGAGAGAGCAAAAGAGAGGGGAGAGAGCAAAAGAGAGGGGAGAGAGAGCAAGAGGGGGGATAGAGGGGGAGAGAGAGCAAAACAGAGGGGAGAGAGCAAAAGAGAGGGGATAGAGGGGGAGGGAGAGCAAGAGAGGGGGGATTTAGGGGAGAGAGCAAAAGAGAGGGAGGAGAGAGAGAAAAAAGAGGGGGAGAGAGAGAGAAAAAAGAGGGGAAGAGAGAGAGAAAAAAGAGGGGAAGAGAGAGAGAAAAAAGAGGGGAAGAGAGAGAGAAAAAAGAGGGAGAGAGAAAAAAGAGGGGGAGAGAGAAAAATGAGGAGGGAGAGAGAAAAAAGAGGAGGGAGAGAGAAAAAAGAGGGAGGAGGGAGAGAGCAAAAGAGGGGGGAGGGAGAGAGCAAAAGAGGGGGGAGGGAGAGAGCAAAAGAGGGGGGAGGGAGAGAGCAAAAGAGGGGGGAGGGAGAGAGCAAACGAGGGGGGGAGAGAGCAAACGAGGGGGGAGAGAGCAAAAGAGGGGGGGAGAGAGCAAAAGAGGGGGGGAGAGAGCAAAAGAGGGGGGGAGAGAGCAAAAGAGGGGGGGAGAGAGCAAAAGAGGGGGGGAGAGAGCAAAAGAGGGGGGGAGAGAGCAAAAGAGGGGGGAGAGAGCAAAAGAGGGGGGAGAGAGCAAAAGAGGGGGGAAGAGAGCAAAAGAGGGGGGAAGAGAGCAAAAGAGGGGGGAAGAGAGCAAAAGAGGGGGGAAGAGAGCAAAAGAGGGGGGAAGAGAGCAAAAGAGGGGGGAAGAGAGCAAAAGAGGGGGGAAGAGAGCAAAAGAGGGGGGAAGAGAGCAAAAGAGGGGGGGAAGAGAGCAAAAGAGGGGGGGAAGAGAGCAAAAGAGGGGGGGAGAGAGCAAAAGAGGGGGGGGAGAGAGCAAAAGAGGGGGGGGAGAGAGCAAAAGAGGGGGGGAGAGAGCAAAAGAGGGGGGGAGAGAGCAAAAGAGGGGGGGAGAGAGCAAAAGAGGGGGGGAGAGAGCAAAAGAGGGGGGGAGAGAGCAAAAGAGGGGGGGAGAGAGCAAAAGGGGGGGAGAGAGCAAAAGAGGGGGGGAGAGAGCAAAAGAGGGGGGGAGAGAGCAAAAGAGGGGGGGGAGAGAGCAAAAGAGGGGGGAGAGAGCAAAAGAGGGGGGAGAGAGCAAAAGAGGGGGGGAGAGAGCAAAAGAGGTGGGGGAGAGCAAAAAGAGGGGGGGGAGAGAGCAAAAGAGGGGGGAGAGAGCAAAAGAGGGGGGAGAGAGCAAAAGAGGGGGGAGAGAGCAAAAGAGGGGGGAGAGAGCAAAAGAGGGGGGAGAGAGCAAAAGAGAGCAAAAGAGGTGGAGATAGAGCAAAAGAGGGGAGAGTGCAAAAGAGGGGGGAAAATGTAGACAACTGACCCTTCAGAGTACTGACTGACAAACCCTTCTCCAGACCACCCTGGAGAAAGGATAAAAAATTCAGAAACCCCCCCGCTTAGACAAAACTAAAACCCTAGAGGTGATATTGTCCGACTGAAACCAAGCTAGGGACAACTGAGATCAAGTCATCAGAGCATTACAAATTGCTCTCAACTCCAAGGTGTATAAAGAGGAGAGCAGAAACTTCTGAGTCCATAATCCTTAAACAAGACCCAGACAGCTTACCACAGCAGGTTGGCATCCGAGTTCACATCACCCAAAAATATCTCCAGAAGCACGCACCCAGAGATAGATACTCCTGAAAAAATACTATGGAAGAAAGTCTCATGTCATCTGATCTAAATCTATCCTTTAAGACAGATCTGAAAGTTCTCCATGTCATGGAAAATAGCAAAAGGAATGATGTCCATGGAATACCATAAGACCAATTCCCTCCATACACAGGGTTACAGAAAAGTGAAGAAATATCAACTGCAGCTAAATCCAAACTCCCAACCTCCTGGTTGGAAGATGGCTAAGCTATCCACCCTTGTGGATAGAACAAGGGAACTCTTCTCCAGATTCATTTCCCATCTCTGGAAAAGAAGATTGGACAAGATCTCTTAAAAGAGAGTTAGCTCGAAGTCAGGATGATACCCGAACTATATATTGTCCAGAAAAACACACTTGCAGGTCTGACTGGGGATGGCGCAAACTAAGAAAACTAGAGAAGATTCCGATTAAGGAAACAATAAATCTCTCAGGTCTAAGTTCGTTATGAACAGGCCCACTAGAACTAAAGGAGATACTAAGATACTACTTTGAAGGACAGAATCTGAAATATATGAGGTAAATACCTATATCCCGTTCCCAAACTGGTACTGGAACTGTCAATCCCAGAGATGAAGACCCTAAATCCAGTTCAAGGAATGCCTCTCATCCTACTTGGATTGCAGATACTCTAGAAAGAGAAATCTGCCCCTAGGAGGAAAACCTTAGATTGGACTTGAAAAGGCATGACCCAAACAAAGTCTCATCCTTAAAAGGAGACACTAGACGTGTGTATTTGGAGGAAACAGAAATAATTGAATCTGCAACTGCAGAACTATAAAGCCTAGGCTGTAGGACTAAACCAAAGGTAGGCTTCTTAGCTGACCATGGATTTCAGCCACAATTCCCAGCGGCTAGTACAGCAAGTCTAATAAGACAAGAAATTGCTCTAAATGAACAATTAAAACTCCAGCTTCTTAACTATGTCAGAAAAAAACTAGTTTATCTCTGCAGAGAACTAAGTTCTCTGATTAAAAATAGAAAGTTCCCTTCTACTAAAGACACTGTGCATTTCAAGAGAGATAGCGACAGGAAATCCTAAAAAGGACGTGAGACAGGGAGAAATATCCTCAGATTCTCTATAACATTCCTGTGAACATCTCACAGCACGTCTAGAACCCTTCCAGAGAGGAAAGAAAAATATAAAACTGATAAAGTTCACAAAACTCAAAAGGAAAGACAACGATAGGGATCGGTGTCATCCAGTCAGCCAAGACCTCCTGAAAATATAAGAGGCTTTGAAGCAAACAACTAAAGGATACCACTTCAGTAACAGATGAAGGAATTATACTGTCCAGATCTGAGATTTCAGCCTCAGAAGCTACCGGCGAATCCTCCTCACTAACTTGAAAGAAGACAAACCTGCGTAACAGTATGTGGAGCAGAAACCCTCTTATCTGAGACTTAACATGTCCTCTTGCCCTTTCCCTGAAGTAAAGGAAAACAGACCAAGCCACAGATACCGCAGAAGATACCTGAGCTTGCAACTTCTGTAAGCAAATGCACTCCTCCAGGAGATTGAGAAGAACCACACGGCAGTGATTGTGACGCCATATAGGCTTGGGACATAAAAGGAGAAAGCTGTGGCAGTGCCTTAACAGCAACATCCTTGGAGACATGAAGTTCAAACCAATCTGTACATTTAATAGCATTTGTGAAATCAAAGGTACAGAAAAAAATAATTGTTTAAATCAATTCTTAGTTGAGCAAGTCTTCCACACAACTTCAGCATCAGTAGAGGGAATTATACTGCCTGAATCCGACATTTTACCCTCAGATGCTCCCAAAGAATCTTCATCCTCAGACTTCTGAGAGGAAATACTTTGATTAGCCAATTCAGGATCAGAAACCCTACTTACTGTTTCCTTAAATTTCCTTTTGCATTTTCCCTGCAGCATGGGAAAAGCAGACAGCGCCTCAGATACCGCAGAAGATACATGGGCAGCAATATCTTGCAAAATAACTACAGACGGAGCATGAGAGGAAACGCAGGGCACTGCATGTGCAGACGAATAGGATTGGGATGCTTGAGGAGAAAGCTGTGGCACATCTGAAACAGGAGGCTCCTGTACAGCATCCGCCTTAGCTAATGATGGCTCAGGGTCAAAAACTCTATAAGCTAAAGTTCTTTCAATACATGAACAAAAAGGTACTGTCGGTTCCACCTGGGCATCAAAACATGAGCTACAGCTAACATCCTGCACAGCCTCCTGATCCATAATACAAAAAGAAGCAAATTAAAAAAAAAAAACTAACTTTTTTTATATCTTTTAACAAAGGATATAATACAGAACAAAAAAACGTTCTTAAATAAATGTTCCCTTTAAATTTACCAAATTAAGAAAACATACCCCAGGCAACCCGCAGCAAACTGAGGGAAAAAACAACCCCATTTACAATCCGGATTTCCAGAGAAGCAAAAACAGCAAGAAACCTTCTAAACAGCAGAGCCATCTGAAATATGGGCACCTCACTCTTGCAGGAAATGAAAAAAGCGCCAAAAAACATCTGACATCTCAGAATCAGAACCTCCCTAAGAGGGGCGGGGTCCTACAGCTGACATAAAAGCCATTATTTTTAACAACTTTCTTGAAAAACAGTCTTAAAAACAGACAATAAAACCCCCCAAAAAAGTACATAAATCTTACGCGTTTCGAAGGTCAGTAAAGCTCTTCAGAGTGCTCTGAAAAGCTTTACTGACCTTCGAAACGCATAAGGGTAGCAAGATTGGGGTCTTTACTTATAAGACCCTTGCTGTTTTGAGTTTTTATAGTGTATTTTAGACCCTTTGTTTTTCTTGGGATTAAGCACCAGACTTTACAGAGATGTGCTCCATTCCTTGCTATTAACACTGAATATCAAAGGGATAGAAAATCAGCTGTATGAACTGTTTATTGGGAGCTGTAAAGAAGAATACCGTTTTGTGGGGTTCTTTATGCGCTGTATCAATACCTCATATATGAGGTTTTTAAATGTGAGTGTGATGTATTAAATATTTTTATTTTGTGATTTTAATAAACAGTATTACACTATTTTGCTGTTTTTTTCTCATTCATTGTTTTATGAGACCCACAAGAACATACAGTGATCGACCTGGGAAAAGTATTTAACCTGGAGGTTTCTACCATTGACAAAAGGCATCACCTTCCTAAGAAAAGTCCCTGTGAAAAGATCTATTTGAGGGCAGATACACTAATCCTTACCGTCTAATCCTTACCTCATAGCGATTGAGGTAATATAAAGTAAGTGGACATCCAAAAGGGGATTAAACAAGAAGTCTGACATATTCTGATCTGAAGGAGAACTGTTGAAATCCATCTGTGTTTTCTTTCCAACTATATATCTACATATCTACATTTTAATGAATATTTTGTGAATTTCCCCACATATATGTATATGCTTTTTGTATAGCATAATGTTCCAAACTTATTATAACAACCAGCGCTTTCTATTTTCTTGTATGTGAAGAATGTATGTAAGAATAAAACTAAGAGGCTTGTTTCAGCGTGTCCTTTTTTAACCATATATTGCAATTATTTGCAGTGATACTTTTCTATCAAAATCTCGCTACTTGTTGTAGCAATAAATGTAGTGAACGATAGTTATATCTCAAACTGACTTTTTCGAATATTAGTGTGCAAATGCTTGAAAGTCTGTATTGAGGCAATGTTATAACCTTGTATCCCTTGCTTGCCAAACTTTTATGTAAAAGTAGTAAGTCAATATTTTATGACACAATGATAAGTTCTGTTTTCTTTTGTGTGCAGCAATAAATTCCGTTTTAAAGATCTTTTTACGAAGCCCCAAATGGGTACACAAACTCACCAGAATCCGAAAGGCAAATATTTTTAAAAAACCTTTCCCTGACCTCTCCAGGTGTTGGCGTCTTCTGAGTCAGCCGTTAGCTCCGGCTGTGACGTGTAACATTCACGTGATACCACTTCTCCGCCAATAGCTCAGTCAGGTTACCGGTAGATTGCTTTTTCAAATAAGATCTCAAATGGGGATAGATCCAATTGCTATGATTCCATATAGCAGAGTTTTGCTTATGCACAACAGGTCTCTTCCGTGATTTAGATCACTGTAGTTGCCGTTTAACTTTTTGCAATTATACAGGATAGAGCGTTCAATAAGGCATAGATAGAGCTGGCCAGCTTCCACAGGTCCGATCATCTACGCGTTTCAGCAGAAATGCTTTTTTCAAGATGTGCCTGTGGACTTCCCATCATGCCTTTATACATATCCCATTTAAACTGCAGTTTTTATTGGATAGTTGATCAGAATAGTTCATTTGCCACGCTTCTGGCCTCATATTAGTTCATTTGACACACTTATGCCTCATGTTAATTGTTTCATTTGACACTCTTATGCCTCATATTAGTCAGTTATTTGACACACTTATGCCTAATGTTAGTCAGTTCATTTGGCACGCTTATGCCTCATATTAATAAATTCATTTAACACGCTTATGCCTCATATTAATCCTTATACATATTTTAAAAACAGTTAACATTATCATAACTCTATTCCTAATGATAATATTTTTCAATACATATAATATAGCTTACTACCAATTAGTATTAGGTTAAAATTCAGAATATTATATTTATTTTAATTACTTAGTTTGCCTATACCTATAGTACATAATAAAAAACAAATTTGAGAAAATAATACAATTCTAATTTTAAAATACATATAAAATTTATTTATTACACATTTAAAAGTTATTTAGGGGTGGACATATAGTTATTGTTAAAATGCATCCGCTATATATTAAAATTGTATTCTCTAAAATCTATGATCCAAAAATATATTATAAATTTAATATATTATAAATTAAATAAAAGGGTTAAGATCCAATTCAGCATTTAGCCCTAGTGGTGTTAGCGTTTTAAATTTAAAAATTAGTTCAGCCTCAGTTTTTAAAAGTTTTTTATTCATATCTCCACCTCTCCAATCCTGTGTGATTTTTCTCAGGCCCCAATATTTTAGTCCCTTAGGGTTTTTATTATGGGCTTCTTTAAAATGTTTGGAGAGTAGGTGGCCTTGTACACCATTTTCAATATTAAGTAGGTGTTCCCTAATTCTGTCCCTCAACATGCGTGAGGTCTCACCTAAATATTGCATCTTGCACGGACATTCTATTAAGTAGACTACATTCTTGTCAGAACATCTAATTAAATCCTTGATTTTAAATTCTTTATGTGTCACTGTAGATGTTACACTAGTTTTTTTACAGCTAAATTTACAGGCTTTACACGATATGCAAGGATAGTAGCCTTCTAATTTGTTGCCTTTTAAGTCCATGTCTATACTTTTCATTTTCCTTGGTTTAAAAGTGCTAGGTGCTAGAATTGATTTCAAATTTCTTGCTTTTTTAAAAACAATTCTTGGTCTGTCAGTTAGGGACTCTCCTAAAAATGGGTCTCTTTGCAACAAATGCCAGTGTTTATTAAGGACCCCTCTTAATTTATTGTGCTCAATATTAAAATCAGTTATAAATGGTATATCTAATATACCTTCTATACGTTCTTTAGGTTGTTTTCCTATTAAAAGCTCACCCTGTGTTCTTTCTTGGTCTTTTTGTTTAGCTGTTTTTATTAGATTCGAATTATAACCTCTCTTTTTAAATTTTTCTTCTAGAATTGTAGATTGTTGAATAAAATCATCTTGTTCACTGCAATTTTTTCTGATTCTTAAAAATTGATTTTTAGGGATATTTTCAAGCCACTTTTTATAGTGGCAGCTATTATTATGAATAAAATTATTAGAATCAACATCTTTAAAATGTGTTTTAGTAGTGATCTTATCATTGGTGATTATAATATCCACATCCAGAAAATTTATCTTAGTTTTACTTTTTTCATAAGTCAAATCTATACCAAATCTGTTATTTTTAAAATCTTCTATAAAAATATCTAAAAGTTCTTCATCCCCTTTCCAAATAATTATAATATCATCTATGAAACGACGATAGAGCACCAAGTCACCCATCGCCGTTCCTTTAGTTTGTAGATAATATTGGTTATTAAAATTAAAATAATTGTTGTTCAATATAAAAGTTATACTTTCAATTAAAAACTCAATTTGTTCAATTTGTATTTCTCCATATTTGTATAGAAAATGTTCAACTGCCTGAATTCCCAATTTGTGCTGTATATTGGTGTACAAAGAGCACACATCACAGGTTGCAAATATTAAATCATTTTTCCATTCTATGTTTTTTAATAATTGTAATAATTCTGTGGAATCTTTTAAGTAAGAGGGTAATTTAACCACATAATGTTGTAAGTAATTATCCACAAATTCAGATAAATTTGAGGTAATGGATTGGATGCCAGAGATAATTGGTCTACCTGGGGGATTTATTAGGGATTTGTGGATTTTTGGCAGGTAGTAAAAGATGGGGGTCTTAGGGAAATCTACTTTAAGGAAACCATATTCTTTGCCATCAATTACTCCTATATTGTGTGCTTTATCTAATAATTTTAATAATTCTTTAGACAATTTTTTAATGGGATTAGTCGGAATTTTCTTATAAGTTGTATTATCATTTAGTAATCTATTGGCCTCTTTGATATAGTCTTCAGTGTTTAATATAACGATCCCTCCTCCCTTATCCGCCTGTTTAATCATAATATTTGTGTTATTTTGTAATTCTTTTAGGGTATCATTTTCCTTTTTAGTCAAATTATATTTATTTTTTCCAATATTCATTTCTTCAATATCTTTTTTAATTGCCTTTTCGAACATTTCAATATTCCTTCCTTTTTCAGTAGTTGGGAAAAAATTGGATTTTGCTTTCAGGTTGGTATGGTGAAAACCTTTTTTATCATTAATTAATTCTCGTTCGATCGGATTTTTTATAAAGAACCTTTTTAGGGTTATGTTACGAATAAATCTGTTCACATTAATAAGGGTATTAAATTTATCTAATTTATTTGTCGGGGCAAATGTTAGGCCCTTCTGCAATACTCTATATTGATGTTCACTTAAATCAACAGCACTTAAATTGAAAATGCCCTGTTTATCTATCTCTTCCTTTTTTGGTTCTCTCTTGGTTGCACATTTCAACTGCAAGACCATTTACAAAAAGAGTGGTTTGACACTTTAAGCAATGCATCCTTAAATCTGTTAAAAATAATTGTTAAATCAAGGAATATAAGCTTAAGAGAATTTGGTGAAAAAATAGAACATTTGAGTAATGATTTAGCACCCTGGAATTCAGAAACTGAATATAAAAATAGACAAACAAATATCATTAACAATTTAAAAGATATCAAAAAAGAAACTATGGATATTAAATCAAGAAAAATGAATAGAGATCTAACTGATTATAATTCAAAAGAAACAAACAGTGAAAATCAATTAGCAGAGATAGTGACAGAAAATACAAAACCAGTAACAGTGACAGAACCAAAATGGCAAATATTCTCCAAAAAAGGTAATAAGAAGAACATGGAGAGAAATAGAGTAAATAGTAAAGATAATAAAGAATACACCAATTATAATAAACCAAGGGAACATTATAGGCAACACTATCCAAGAAAATCACAAAATTACGCCACTTCCAACTATATGTACAACCAAGAGAGAAATAATCAGAGAAATTGGACTAATGGAAATAATACTCAAAATTACTCTCATAACTATATACATCCATCAAACCAGGGGAATGGAAGAAATAGAAATACTAACTCTAATGATAATTATTCAAATCACTATGATAAATATAATTGGAGGGTGAGAGAAGATAATTGGAGACAGAAAGAACAAGATTGGAGGAGCCATAACAGATTTGAAATTTTAAGGGATCAAGATTTAAGAATAAATACAGCTAGTCCTAAACAAGGTACATCGTCTTCTTTTTTAGGAGAGGATTGGAAACAAACAGAGAGATTAAAAATGAAAAAAAAGAGAAAGAGAGGAAACAGAGGTAGAGGAGGAGAGAGAGAACCAAAAAAGGAAGAGATAGATAAACAGGGCATTTTCAATTTAAGTACTGTTGATTTAAGTGAACATCAATATAGAGTATTGCAGAAGGGCCTAACATTTGCCCCGACAAATAAATTAGATATATTTAATACCCTTATTAATGTGAACAGATTTATTCGTAACATAACCCTAAAAAGGTTCTTTATAAAAAATCCGATCGAACGAGAATTAATTAATGATAAAAAAGGTTTTCACCATACCAACCTGAAAGCAAAATCCAATTTTTTCCCAACTACTGAAAAAGGAAGGAATATTGAAATGTTCGAAAAGGCAATTAAAAAAGATATTGAAGAAATGAATATTGGAAAAAATAAATATAATTGGACTAAAAAGGAAAATGATACCCTAAAAGAATTACAAAATAACACAAATATTATGATTAAACAGGCGGATAAAGGAGGAGGGATCGTTATATTAAACACTGAAGACTATATCAAAGAGGCCAATAGATTACTAAATGATAATACAACTTATAAGAAAATTCCGACTAATCCCATTAAAAAATTGTCTAAAGAATTATTAAAATTATTAGATAAAGCACACAATATAGGAGTAATTGATGGCAAAGAATATGGTTTCCTTAAAGTAGATTTCCCTAAGACCCCCATCTTTTACTACCTGCCAAAAATCCACAAATCCCTAATCCCTAATAAATCCCCCAGGTAGACCAATTATCTCTGGCATCCAATCCATTACCTCAAATTTATCTGAATTTGTGGATAATTACTTACAACATTATGTGGTTAAATTACCCTCTTACTTAAAAGATTCCACAGAATTATTACAATTATTAAAAAACATAGAATGGAAAAATGATTTAATATTTGCAACCTGTGATGTGTGCTCTTTGTACACCAATATACAGCACAAATTGGGAATTCAGGCAGTTGAACATTTTCTATACAAATATGGAGAAATACAAATTGAACAAATTGAGTTTTTAATTGAAAGTATAACTTTTATATTGAACAACAATTATTTTAATTTTAATAACCAATATTATCTACAAACTAAAGGAACGGCGATGGGCACCAAGTTCGCTCCCAGCTATGCCAACTTATTCATGGGTTTCATTGAAGAGGAAATGATCCATGGATCTAGCTGGGAGGCGAACTTGGTGCTCTATCGTCGTTTCATAGATGATATTATAATTATTTGGAAAGGGGATGAAGAACTTTTAGATATTTTTATAGAAGATTTTAAAAATAACAGATTTGGTATAGATTTGACTTATGAAAAAAGTAAAACTAAGATAAATTTTCTGGATGTGGATATTATAATCACCAATGATAAGATCACTACTAAAACACATTTTAAAGATGTTGATTCTAATAATTTTATTCATAATAATAGCTGCCACTATAAAAAGTGGCTTGAAAATATCCCTAAAAATCAATTTTTAAGAATCAGAAAAAATTGCACAAGATGATTTTATTCAACAATCTACAATTCTAGAAGAAAAATTTAAAAAGAGAGGTTATAATTTGAATCTAATAAAAACAGCTAAACAAAAAGCCCAAGAAAGAACACAGGATGAGCTTTTAATAGGAAAACAACCTAAAGAACGTATAGAAGGTATATTAGATATACCATTTATAACTGATTTTAATATTGAGCACAATAAATTAAGAGGGGTCCTTAATAAACACTGGCATTTGTTGCAAAGAGACCCATTTTTAGGAGAGTCCCTAACTGACAGACCAAGAATTGTTTTTAAAAAAGCAAGAAATTTGAAATCAATTCTAGCACCTAGCACTTTTAAACCAAGGAAAATGAAAAGTATAGACATGGACTTAAAAGGCAACAAATTAGAAGGCTACTATCCTTGCATATCGTGTAAAGCCTGTAAATTTAGCTGTAAAAAAACTAGTGTAACATCTACAGTGACACATAAAGAATTTAAAATCAAGGATTTCATTAGATGTTCTGACAAGAATGTAGTCTACTTAATAGAATGTCCGTGCAAGATGCAATATTTAGGTGAGACCTCACGCATGTTGAGGGACAGAATTAGGGAACACCTACTTAATATTGAAAATGGTGTACAAGGCCACCTACTCTCCAAACATTTTAACCTTTTAAAGCCGTTATGCCGTTCCATTCCGTCATAATTAGACTGGGCTTTAAAGCCGTTATGACGGAATGGAACGTCATAACTAACGGCTGTCCTGAAGCCTTCTGTGCTTCAGGGATTTAATCGCGGTCTGGAGGGCGTTCCTAGGATTGTAGGGACGCCCCCCAGATGCGATCCAATAATTGAAATCTCGCGATCGTATGCACGATCGCGTAGTTTCAATTTGTCTACATCGGAACAGTTGTTCTGATGTAGGCACTTTAACCCTGTCACGAAAGGGTTAAAGAAGCCCATAATAAAAACCCTAAGGGACTAAAATATTGGGGCCTGAGAAAAATCACACAGGATTGGAGAGGTGGAGATATGAATAAAAAAACTTTTAAAAACTGAGGCTGAACTAATTTTTAAATTTAAAACGCTAACACCACTAGGGCTAAATGCTGAATTGGATCTTAACCCTTTTATTTAATTTATAATATATTAAATTTATAATATATTTTTGGATCATAGATTTTAGAGAATACAATTTTAATATATAGCAGATGCATTTTAACAATAACTATATGTCCACCCCTAAATAACTTTTAAATGTGTAATAAATAAATTTTATATGTATTTTAAAATTAGAATTGTATTATTTTCTCAAATTTGTTTTTTATTATGTACTATAGGTATAGGCAAACTAAGTAATTAAAATAAATGGAATATTCTGAATTTTAACCTAATACTAATTGGTAGTAAGCTATATTATATGTATTGAAAAATATTATCATTAGGAATAGAGTTATGATAATGTTAACTGTTTTTAAAATATGTATAAGGATTAATATGAGGCATAAGCGTGTTAAATGAATTTATTAATATGAGGCATAAGTGTGCCAAATGAACTGACTAACATTAGGCATAAGTGTGTCAAATAACGGACTAATATGAGGCATAAGAGTGTCAAATGAAACAATTAACATGAGGCATAAGTGTGTCAAATGAACTGACTAATATGAGGCCAGAAGCGTGGCAAATGAACTATTCTGATCAACTATCCAATAAAAACTGCAGTTTAAATGGGATATGTATAAAGGCATGATGGGAAGTCCACAGGCACATCTTGAAAAAAGCATTTCTGCTGAAACGCGTAGATGATCGGACCTGTGGAAGCTGGCCAGCTCTATCTATGCCTTATTGAACGCTCTATCCTGTATAATTGCAAAAAGTTAAACGGCAACTACAGTGATCTAAATCACGGAAGAGACCTGTTGTGCATAAGCAAAACTCTGCTATATGGAATCATAGCAATTGAATCTATCCCCATTTGAGATCTTATTTGAAAAAGCAATCTACCGGTAACCTGACTGAGCTATTGGCGGAGAAGTGGTATCACGTGAATGTTACACGTCACAGCCGGAGCTAACGGCTGACTCAGAAGACGCCAACACCTGGAGAGGTCAGGGAAAGGTTTTTTAAAAATATTTGCCTTTCGGATTCTGGTGAGTTTGTGTACCCATTTGGGGCTTCGTAAAAAGATCTTTAAAACAGAATTTATTGCTGCACACAAAAGAAAACAGAACTTATCATTGTGTCATAAAATATTGACTTACTACTTTTACATAAAAGTTTGGCAAGCAAGGGATACAAGGTTATAACATTGCCTCAATACAGACTTTCAAGCATTTGCACACTAATATTCGAAAAAGTCAGTTTGAGATATAACTATCGTTCACTACATTTATTGCTACAACAAGTAGCGAGATTTTGATAGAAAAGTATCACTGCAAATAATTGCAATATATGGTTAAAAAAGTAACACGCTGAAACAAGCCTCTTAGTTTTATTCTTAATTTTGTTGTTTAAAAGGTGCACCTTATTATTAATCACATTTGTTTATGTTATTTTTGTTATTGATGTATTGTAATATTAAATAAGTTTTTAAAATTTTTTATGTGAAATAAATAAGACCATATATATATTGGGTTTTATTTTGTTAATGCTGAGCATTGAATGGTAGAGCTCCTTGGAGCGCACTCTTATCTTTTGTAATATATCACATGTGTACAAGCTTATATTATAAAGCAATCTATACAAGTTACCATATATAGTGAACAAACAGGTATAGTGGAAACATATCGTATTGATGGGTTAAAAATATAAGGAGAATAGCATATATATTCTCATACTCTCAAAATAAGTGAAATGAATAAATATCTGTGTGTCCCCTAACACATATATTGTATCTCAAAACAGGTGTAATGGTGACTGTATCAAAGTGTATGTAAAAAGTATATGTAAAAAGTGCACACTGACAGCCCCCTGGAAAGTCTGAATATAACAACTGGTTAACCAAACTAATCTACAGTGTCTCTATCAGATAATACTAGAGGATAATGTAATGGATACCATGGGCAGAGGTACCAGACCTTAACTAGTTATTGTTTATCTGTTATCACCAGTTGGTCCCTCAGATTGCGGTTTCTCTTGAACCCCACTCTTGGACTTCCCCAATCGCCAAATGGAAGACCTGTGTCATCCTTGATGATATGCCAGTGGGTCCTTAGACACTGTCCTATGTTCTTTACATCTGGGCAGCATCTGGTTACAAATGTCATCCTTTGAGAATCATCCCTTGTGTGTCCCTCCTTGACCAACTGGTGATAACAGATCCCAAACACTGTTATGATAAAAAAACCTGGCTATCCTCGAATAAGAAGGGATGCTATCGTTGCAGTGGTTGCACTACCTGTCATGCGATGATTCCGGGGGCTAATTTTCGTCATCCTTACACGAATGTAACCTTTAAGATACAACATTATTTGACCTGTACCACGA